>NC_056746.1:510043113-510265613 GCF_019279795.1 Protopterus annectens | reverse complement strand
GTACTAAGAGAAGAAACGTGAACAAATTATATGCATGCTACAAATAGCACTGTTTACATGGTGGAACATGCCAAAACTGAAGCCTTTATTACTGATTCAGCATTATACCATTGTATTGCAACCAATTTATAAAGTGTATTCTGCACTGTATTTTTGGAAGTGATAGAAGTTCATGTTTTTCTGGATTCTAGAAACATAATTGATTCTTGTCAGAGTTCTTCTATATGTAAGTATAAGGTTTGTAACAAACAAAAGGTGGAGGAGATGCTCCTTCACTGTGATAAAAAGGAATATCTAATCCAGTTACAAATAAATGCAAACAGTTTTAGGAAAACCTTTTGTTTTCTGGGGTTCCTGCCTTGAATCATAATGTAGTAAGAAAAGACATCCCTGTCTAACTTTAAGAAGATATGTGAAGCTTGAGCACCTGTAGACACTGTATGACAGGCCAGTCAGTTTAATATTAAAGAGAAAAAGAAAACGTTTGCTGTGCCCATCTGGTATGACAGTGGTGGCGGGGGGGCGTGAAAGCATGCCAGTGACTCTATTGATAGACATCCAGAATCAAAACTGGCTCTAATGACAGATCAATAGACGCTACTCCTGTAAGAGTTGCCACTGTAGGAAAAGGGTAATCCAACAGAAAACTGTCAAGTAAAAAAAAAAAAAGACTGATATCTGCTCATAGTCTTAGGGAAAAGTGTTATTACAGAAACAGGACAAAAATAAGGGAAGAAGGGCACTTCAGTGATTATCTTCAGAGAATAGAAATAGTAGTGAGTAATAAAAATGAAAAAGTGGGGAAACTGGAGAGTTATTCGGCCATTTCTGGCAAAGGGTAGTAGAAAGTTAAAGAGAAATGCAACTCAGGAGGTTTCTAATGTTAAAGGATAAAAGAAAAGTTAAAAAAGAAAGAAGTGTTTGTCCAGTACTACCCTTTGTAGGGGAGGCTATAGAAGAAGCTTTACTTTCGGGCTTTTGTGAAAGGAAGCTTTAATTTCTACATTGAAATTAACTTTGTGAGGAGATTATCCCTAAACTAGTAATTTTACAGGTAAACCACTTAAATGTAAACAAAGGCACAGTGGGAAGATAATACTTTAAGGATAAAGAAAAATATATATATCTAAGATAATGAACAAGATGCTGTCCTCCTGTATCATTGTTGCAGTATTCTTTATAATTGGGATCCCCAGCCAAGATTAGCCTGACGGTCGTCCAGTATATCAAAGCCTTTAGGTTGTAATAGGTATACCATATGTCACACACGTGCTCCCCGCACACAGCGTAGGGCAAAAAAGGTGACATATGGATGTACCATCCTCAGAACACTCTTTGCCACCAGTCCAAATACCATTTTTGATCATCAGTCTGAACACTTGTTCACCAGCTGGTTACCAAGCCGCTTTTCAGATATGTGCCTTGTTGGGATTTTCTTATCTCTTTTTCATTGTTTGGTTGTTGGGTTCCTGGCATCCATAAAGGGGAAATGCTAGTGCTGGAGATAGATTCCCCATAAAGATAGTCATGAGCTGTGTTTGTTTTGCTTAGGTACTTCCCACGACCATATATCTTGTAACATTTGTCAAGCATTTGTTCTGAAAATCCTGAGTAGTCAACAACTTCTTTAGCAATTTATTAGAAAACCAAAGTCTTAAGTTGTTAGCTAAAGAAACTGTTGAGCAGTCCTCCCAGCCTGTGGGTCAGCCATCCGTGAAGAAGACCAAGAAAGCTTGATCAGATTTTTCTGCTGTACCACCTCCCCCAGGCGTCTCTCTTGAGGTTAATGAAAGCCCAAATGACTGCCTGGTCCTCTGCTGTGAACACTTTGGAGGCTGGCATGGATCCGGCTTCTCGCATGTCCATGGAGGCCTTGCAACATCCTCTTCGGATGTTCAGGAGGAGCCATGGATGATTATTTTTTGAAGGGCTTAGGGGTGTTCCTCAAATTTTGATAAGAGAAGAGATACTTACTATGCTGATAGAGTGGCATCAGGGGTCATAGGCACCTAAGATCTTTAGCGCTGATGTCCCCTTGAAAAAGAAGCAGAAAACTAAGCATTTTTCTCCTGCTCCCAAACATCCTCAGAGTGGATGGCAAAATTTTATTCAAGTTCTGTTTAATGCCCTTATGGCTTTGAAACCTCATCAGGGGGTCTCTGTCCCTGTGCCCCCTTGGTCTTCCACCCCTATTAAGAGACCTAGGGAGCAGGTTTCATCGGCTGAAGATGTGGATTCTGATGAAGAATCCTTGACCTGTTCTTCACATATTCCCTCTCTTTTGCGCTCTGGCTCAGAGGAATAGGACTCTATTAGTCCTGACTCTCCTTTTGAGGAGATTTCCTTTGGTGACTCAGTTTCCTGAATGATGGAGTTTTTTTTAAATGGGATTGTGCTCAGGTCTCTGATGTTCAGAAGAGGTACTTTGGGCTTCTTTAAATGGAGTCTCCTAGGTCCTCTGCTGTCCCTCCTGTTCTTGCTGCCTTGTTGGAGGCTTTTTGTACGGGTTCTCAGGCTCCTGACTCCTGACTTGCCCTCTGCTCTTAAAAAAAAAAAAAAAAAAAGACAGGTTTTATAAGGTGCTACAGGATTGCAGATTCCTTTGTAGGTGCCCATCTCATGACCCTTCTGTGGTGTCTGTTTCTTCTGATAAGCTATCTAAACTTTTGCCTTCCACAAAGTTGCTTCCTTCCGACAAGAACAACAGAAATATGGAGATGCTGGGTGCAAAAGTGCATACTTCTGCTTTTTTGGCCTTTAGAGCTGTAAAGGAGCAGACTCATTGACCAGGTATGTTTTAGCTCTTCTCTCTCAGGCCTGTCATGTTATTTCGGATCTTCCTGACTCTGAGGGGAAGGGTTCTGATCTTTCTTTACTAGGGACTTCTTCTTGCATTGCTCACCATTCTGTTAAATGCAGCTATGATGCAGCTGATGCCTCTTCTAGAGCTGCTGCTTTTGCTTCTGTGTTGAGGAGGTATTCCTGCCTACGACTACAACCTTTGCCTGATGATATTAAGGCTAAGTAATGGATGCTCCTCTAGATATGGTGCTGCTGCTTTAAGTCCCTTCAGGAAAAGGGTAAGGCTTTACAGGAGTTTAAACATATTTTTGTTTCACCTATTCCCGAGTTTCAAAGGAGTTGCCCAAATAAACCTGCCTCTGTCTGCAGACAGTCTCTCCCTCCCCCAAAGGTAAAAAAGGGTTGTAGAAGGGCTCCTCCTGCTAAGTTTACTCAAACTGCTTCAGCTCAGAAGCTTCCTTTTCCTGACAAACCAGGTGCTGTCTGACTATCCTTGCCCCTCTCTTCTCAGTCATATTCTTCTCTTTATCTTTCCCTGCCCCTTCCAGTTTTGTTACAAATCACTCAGGATTCCTGGGTTCTTTCCATTATCTGCCAAGGGTATTTTATGGTGTGGGAATCCCTTTCCCTCTTTTTGGGCATTCCTCAGTCTCCTCAGGAGCAGCTGCCCTTTTTTCCTTAGGTGCTTCGGGACCTTTTGCTTCATGGAACAATTCAGGAAGTTCTAACTCCTCGAAGGGGGAAGGGATTTTACTCTAGAATGTTCTCGGTCCCCAGGAAAGAAAGCACCTGGAGACCCATTCTGGATCTCTCTCAGCTGAACACCTTTTTGAAGGGTCTCTGTTTTCGGATGCTGTCCCTTCAAACTTTTTTCCCTCTTCTACTTCTTCAGGCTTTTCTGTTTTCCCTGGATCTCAAGTATGCCTATCTCCATATCCCAATTCAGCCCCTTTTCAGAAAGTTTTTACATTTCTGTGTTGCTTCCTTGCATTTTTAATCCTCTGCTTTGCCCTTTGGCCTCTCTGTTGCCCCAAGGGTCTTCACCAAATGGCTTGCTCCTGTAATCACTTTTTGTAGATGAGGGGAATACAGATCTTTCCATATCTGGATGACCTGCTCATTCAGGCCTCTTCTCCAGAGATTGTACTTCAGCTTCTTGCCTCTTGCAAAACCTAAGATTTACAGTGAATTTCCAAATTTCATTCCTGATTCCTTCCCAGGATCATGTCTTTTTAGGGTGCAGGCTCCAGATGGTTCTAGTGCTGGCGTCCCTGCCTGCTTCCAAGGTTTTAACTCTGATTACTTACTTTCAAACCCTTCTTCCTCTGGACTCCATTGCATCCAGGGAGTCTGGCTTCAACATTTGGGTTTTCTAATTCCTTTTCTTCCCTCTCTCAAGCTGGAATGTTAATGGTGGATTCATAAATTGTCCATCAATCCAGGTCTTCCTTTTCCATCTCCAATTCCCTCTCAGAAGCTCTTCACAGATGCCTCAGATGTGGGATGAGGGCCTCCTTTGGTCTTCTGAAAGTGCAGGCCCTTTTTCTACGTCAAAAGAAGGACCACAGTATCAAAGAGATGAGAGCCCTTCTGCTGGCTCTTCAGGCTTTTCACTCTCTTTTTCTTCCAGGGCCCCTCAAAGTTTTCACAGACAATACCACAGTGATGTGTACATCAACAAGCGGGGGTGACCAGATCCTATCTCCTATGCAGATTAGCTCTTCAGGTTTGGGATCTAGCTGTCCAGTATCAGGCAACCCTTCAGGCAGTTTACATTCCTGAAGTTCAGAACAGTATGGCAGATTCCCTGATCTTTAAAGAGATGTGTTTCTGGACATTGTCCACCAGTGGAGTACTCAAGTAGATCTTCTTGCCTTCCCTCTGATCAGACAGCTTCCTCTCTTTTGTGACAGAGTCCCATGTTCTCTGGCTTGGAAGGTGAATGCCTTCTCTTTTTCTTGGAAGGGTTGTTTCTTTATGCCTTCCCTCCCCTTCTACTCATACCGAAGGTCCTGTTCAAGATAGCACATGGTGCTCCCAAAATCTTGTCGGTGACTCCTTTTTGGCCCAGACAGCATTGGTTCCCTCTTCTTCTGCATTTGGCCAAGGGCAATCATCGCAAGTTACCTCACAGGGTAACACAAGGTAAGGGGTCTCTCATCCATCCCCACCTGTCCACTATTTAACTGACATTGTGGGTGATAAGGTTTTGATTCCTTTTAGACATCTTTTTTTTTTTTTTTTTTTTTTTTTTTTTTGTAGGGTTTTGATTCCTTTTTTTTCTGTGGACGTGCTTCAGGTCCTGAAGGAGGCCATGAAACTCACTACCAGAAAATCTTATTTGTCCAAATAGAGGAGATTTTCTGTCTGGTGTCTTTCTCATAACTTGGATCCACTTACTGTGGAAGTCCCTTTGATTCTGTATTATTTGTGTGATTGCTCAATGCTGGGTTGGCACATTCTTCTGTTAAAGTCCACTTGTCAGCTTTTTCTGCTTGCTGTCTTTGACTTCCCCTTTGGCTTCTAGATTTGAAGTAAAACAATTTCTTCAAAGCGTCCTTCATATTAGGACTCCCAGAAAGCATATTCCTCCTTCTTGGGACCTAAATTTTGTTTTGGAAAAACTAACTCAGGCCTTAGCTTCAGCTTCTTTACAATACTGTTCTTGGAAGATTGTTCTTCTTTTGGTCCTTACCTCTGCCAGGTGGGTGTCTATGGCTGTTACTTTTTTTTTTTGTTTTTTCATAAGGATGGGGTGTCCCTTCATATTAATCCTTCTATGTCCAAGGTGGTAATGAGTTGTCTCTTAATCAGTCTGTTCATTTGCCCACTTTTTTCCCTTCTCCACAATCTGCTTCTTCATACCTTGGATTTGCATGGACAACTCCAATATTATATGAATAAAACCAAAGACATTCATAAATCTGAGCAGCTTTTTGTTTCCTTTCATTGTAGATCTCTAGGTTTGGCTGTTTCCAAACTGTTTCTTCCTGGATATCTAAAGCTATTTCCTTTTGTTAATAATTTCATGGGAAAAGCCTTCCTTGTTCTGTTAAGGCTCATTCTACCAGAGCTGTGGCTTCTTCTGGTGCATTTTTCTTCCTCCCACCTTTCTTCCTGGACTTTTGTTCTCTCTCTGTTGTAATTAATACTGCAACGGTAATATGGAAGGACATAGTACAGTTGTGTAAAATCTTACCTTAACAGTAGATGCTCTTCTCTTCACTGTTGCAGTATTCGCTCCCTCCCTCGTCCCCATTTCCTTTCTCATTTTGGATGGACTTATTACCTTTGGGTGTCCTGACCATCATTCCTACAGGACTTTTAAGTTCTGAGGATGGTATGTCTGTACATCACCTTTATGCCCTTTGCCATGCACAGGGAGCATACGTGAGACGTACGGTGTACCTATTACAACCTAAAGGCTTTTGTATACTGGCCAGACATCTGGTTACCCTTGGCAGGGGATCCCAGTTTTAAAGAATACTGCAACAGTGAAGAGGAGGATATCTACTGTTATGGTAAGATTTTACACAACTGCACTTAATTCATCCTCCTATTTTGAATTAAAAGATGTAACAATAGGAAGGAAATTCTGCATGAATTGTTAGTGAAAACCTTGTAGGACTCTAGTTGTCTTCCTGAGTAAGAACTTTGCACTGGGGTATCCAGGTAAGCAGGGGAATGAGTAATGGGGCTTGAACCACACTTCGGGGATAGGCAGGATTTGCTTGCAGTAGGAAATGCAGAAGATGGTTTGATCAGAGGGACCACTGCTTGTGATATGAGGGGGATGGATAGGGTTGCTTAGGGGAAATTCCACTTGCAGAAGTGAGGAAATGCCTTTCGCAAGCTACCCACAGTACACTCCTCCCTGGCATTCCACATGGTCGTGTAAGTTATGGCCAGAGATAAAATGCTGAAAATTTCTAACCATCCTTAATGGATGGCTGCCTTAATAATGACACCTCTTGTCCAGCTCTTGCTGGGTGAAAGCAACAAGTGGTCTGATGGTTGGCAGGTAGTGGGGGCAAAAACTGTAAAAATAAATAAATAAATACAAATTATAGTATGCTAGTCATGAAAATAGCCCTTAGTCACATGTTAGGTTACCTGGGGATGAACAAAACTAAGGCAACAATGTTAACTAGATTTTAATTGCTTGTCTACAATGTCAGAATTAATAATCTTCATTCCTACCACACCCAAACTCATATTTGAATTCAAGCCCAAGTAGCAGCCTACATGAGTTACAAGACACTTGAATCCCTGGTTTTGAGACAGTGGTCTTTGAGCACTTGCGACTTGATCACTTGTAGTTTAACCACTTATTCGTTCTGTTCGTGCAGCCCGAGTTGTATTAATAGATCCAATACTATGATAATTGCCTGTAACTTTAATTTATGTTGATTTGTCATAATGCTGGATCTGTAAGTACAGCTCTGGCTTCAGTAAATATCACCCTTCATTCCCCTGCTTTCTGCTTCATTCTTGTTTCTTCCTTTCAGTTGGTACAGAACTAGAGAGGCATTTGAAAGTAGTTTTGCTAAGGAATAGGAAAGAAAGGAGAAGCAACCTGGAAAGGTTTAATGTCCCAAGCAGTCATAATGTTTGTGATGTAAATCGTAAGTGTTCCTGCATCTGGGGCTGTACTCACAGATTCAACATTACAGTAGACTCCCTCTTACTTGGTTTTGCTGGGACCAGACCTTAGAATGGATAAATGAATGGATGGTTAATCAGAAAAAGTATACAAAATAATATTTATAGGTTATAAATTAGCTAGAATAACAGGATTTGTTAGTATGTTGTTGTCTTTCGGCTTTTTCTGGTTAGGGGTCACCACAGCAGAACTCCCATCCACTAATGATTGGCAGTTGATTTTCACAAACGCCGATGTGCCGATTTGTTAGTATGTATTTTTCTAATAAATATGAAGTCTAAAACTCAAATGTCTGTCATTATTTAGCCCAGAGGAGGCAAAAGTATTGTTCTCTATTGTCTTTTGCTAGGTCTATGGCAGAAATTTGATGGCCAGTTAAAGAGGTGCCAGATAAAAGGGAGTCTACTGTATGCGAATCATGGTATCTTTTGGCTAATTTACCTTTGCAACTGCAAAACTAGCCACTTGACTGTTCAGCTGTTATATGGAACATGTAGGAGTTCAAGTATGACTGTAGTGCATAAGCTCCTTCAGTATGTGTGCCTTTTGAGTTTAATGTTTTTGTTTATTGTCTCATCCAATGAAGCTCTTTCTTTAGAACAAATTTAAAATGTTTTATGTTGATCTGTAGGGAGTGAAAAAGATAGCTTTTATTACCCAAGTACCTTCTTGAGCACACATACCCACACACTGGGAAGCTCTGACTAAATGCAGTTAATTGTTTGCTTCTGTTAAGTCAATTTAAATGTGTGTGTTGATGTTAGTTGCTCTGTACTGTTTAAGAACACCTGAGACAATTGGCATCAGTCTGAACCTTGTTGTTTCATTACAGATACAAACTCATCAAGTGGTGGGCTCAGTCATTCTTGCCTGGAGTACCACAGATTGTTGCTGGCTACAGAAGTGCAGACAGCACAGTAGCATCAATCCAAATGTTCGAAACCATGAAGATTTTTAATCTCATCAGGGTTAGTATACAAGTTTTTACAAAATCACAATAGTCACTTCTGGCCATAATAAGATAATGCGAGTATGGAATGTCTTGTTTTAGAAACATGAATGTATAAATATGCTAATTAATGAATGTCTTTGGTCCTTTAAGTCTTCCTAAGTGTTGTGCAAATGCAGTGCAGTTTTCCCTAAACTTTTATGTGTTTTCTCAGTACACTTTTAACCCCCCCCATGTACATCTGCATAATTTTACACTGTCTAGCAGTGCATTCCATCACCATTTCTTTGAGTTAATATTTTTACTGTCAGTATCCCCCAGTACTGTGAGCAAACCCCCATCCCCACCCAGTTCCCTCCTCCTATTTTGGTATCTGTCAGTTTCTCTCAACTACTCTGCTGACATTGTGTCTGTAACTGAAACCCATATTCCAAATTATGTTTCTCAAGTATCCTTAATTACTAATAATTGTGTCTAGATCTTTAGTATGTATACCTCTGCCAGTATATGGAAGCATTATTTGGCTTTTCCATTTCCCTTTCTTATTACACAAAGTGATTATGACACCCACAACTTTTTTGTGTTCCCTAGTGGTAGTCGTCCTAACACTTAAGTTTTCCTTTATCTTGTTTCACTACAGTGTGCATTTTTTCTTGTGTAGCTCTGTCTGCCTACACTGCAAATTGTACTGTGTAACATTCTTTCCTCCTAAGCTATTGCTGTAGGATAGTCAAAAATGCTTAAGATCAGACTGAGATACTGAATGAATTACTTGTGGCCATATTTACTGAGGGTTGAAACTCATGACTCACTGTTATTCTGTGTTTTGAAATGTGATTTTTCTAAGACAGTAAATCAGAACGTAGAACTCTGAAAGACTACCCCCATCACCTTTTGTTCAAATCTCAAATAAATATTGCAGAACATAAAAGATTAGTCTGTAAATAGAGTGAGGAAAAACAATGCACCCTTCATGTGGTGGTGGCCTCATACTCTAAAAGCTCTATTGCCTCTGTGACGTGCCAGGATGACTCAGGCTAGTATCACTGATTTGATCCTATATTTCCGCAATCCATAACACACATTGAAACATATACAGTGTGTTGCTACTTGCACAACTGCCATTTCAAACAAATAATTCTGACAAGTCAGAATGCAAAAATATGTCATACTCGCCAGAGGGACAGTGGGACAAGAGCTGTAATGGGAAGGTAGGCCTGGTGTGGCTGGGGACAGATTAACAAGTTATTAACTGATAAAGAAGTAGAAAAGGAAGTCCAAAAAGGAACTGGGTTTTGGAGAAATAAGGTGAAAAGTTGAGTAGACTTGTCTCCCATGTCCACAAGATATTGCCATAGTACTTAGTGAAATAGTGCTGAACTAGTATGGTTTCCCCACAGAAAATTGAGTGATGCCACATGACTGAAGGATCATTTTAGTAGAATCCCTTTAACAGTGATCTAACTTTGATAAAGTCACTAAAGTAACTATAGACCTGTTAGTCTTGCATCCTTCTCAAGAAAGATTTTGGAAAAGACTGTGAAGAACAGATTGGTTCACTATGAAAATATTGCATTCCATGTTTGTATACATTACCTAATTTTCTCACTATCAACCATACTTAGTTGGAGCCAACACCATCAGCACTTCTCACCACTTCAGTACCTATTCTGTACATTTCCCAGTACCCTCCTCATTTTCCCAGACCTTCTGCTGTTAGTCCTGCCTCCTTCTCCACATTATCTAAGCCTATTTACATCATCACCTGTGTCTTCTCACTAGCCTCCTATTTCAGCCTGTGATCACTTCCATTCTCTACTACTTCATCTCTCTTCTTCTATCTTTTTATTCAGTCATCTCATAACACTCTCTCTCAAGACATGTCAGATTGACTACTCCCTTGTCATTATGTTAATCTTTTATGTACACATCTGTTATGCTTTCCCTAAAGCTACTCCATTTTTTCTGTTAATTGACTTTACATTTATTATATATAATTATTTGATGACTGAACATTTTAATTTATCTTTTTTATATATTTCTTATTGTGAATTCTTTCACCTGAGCTGTGTCTGCAAATGGTCATTTCCACACCCCAGTAAACAAGTCTCCTAGTTCTCACATTTGAGTATTAGCAACCACAAATGGCACTGTCCTAGGTCTAGACTTCCAGAATGGCCAGGCATCTGTTCCAAATCTTTGAGTCCTGGGTTACATGGCCAGCTTCTGATTGCCAGTCAGACCATAGGAAGGAGCATGTTGTTATTGCTGAGTCACATGGTCTTTATCTGTTAGTCAAACAGATTGCAAGGAGGTACATGGTGTCAGGGCATAGAGCTATCTCATGGAATGCAAGTTTGTCTGGCTTTTAGGAGTAGATGAGGAAAATTGAAACTTTTTGATCTGATGTTGTCCTTTTCATTCTTTTTCACTATTGGGTTACAGATCCGATCCTTGGATCCAACTCGTCCATATTTTTCACAGACTTGGGTTCCAGCCTCAAGCTCTTCCAACATAACACACTGTACCCAGCCTCTTCAGATCTCATTTGCTGCAATTACTGACAGACATGGTTCTCTGGTCTCGAGTTATTCAGTAGCTAATTTCTGCTTTTTGAGTCAGATAAGTCATATTTTATAATTTTCTCTTCTCTTTTATACTTTTCTACCTTCCCTCCCACTAGTTTTCGCTGACGTTAGGGTTTACTTTTTGGCACTTTAGTGTTTTCTTTTTTCCTTTCATATTGCTCTTCTGCTTGTCCATTTTGGACAATTCTTCCTTTTTCTTTCTCCCAGTTAAAAAAAAATAGTAGAGATTGTTCCTTCCTAGTTATTGTGGTTACCATTTGGATTGGTTTTCATCTTTGCTGATCTCACTATCATGTCAGACAAGCCTTTGGAATTTAAGCACTGTTCAGAATGTGGGCATAAAATCCCACATTCCAGCAAGCACAGTAAATGTGTATACTGCTTGGGTGCTGTGCATCTGAGATTGGTCTGTGATATTTGTGAAGGGTTCAATCCCAAGGCCAGACCACAGAAACAAATTGACTCTAAGAGAACTTTTGCTATCTTCATTCTCCTCTTCACCAGGGGCTCAAACCCCCTCAAAAACTATACCTGGCTCTTCAGATCACAAGAAGCGCCTTCACGGGTTTTCGAGGGCCACTTCAGAGCCACCTGAAAAAGTGTCAGAATCCTCAGATTCAAGGTTGTCTGTTCTGAGACTGTCGTCAGTCCAAAACAACATTCCTTGGAACTGACAGGAAGTACTTTTAACCTTGCCATCTTCCAGACATTCAGCTAGTTCCTTGGATCCAAGAGTCTGGAGCCAAAACTCCTAATGTGTCCATTAGGTTGGTGTCCCCAACCTTACCAACAAAAATTCTATAAACTCCCACCAGACATTCAAGACCAGCGTCAGTGGCCTCCTCTAGATTCTCCAGGAGCCTCCCTGAAGTAGATATGGACAGGATCATGGGGAGGTTTCTCAGAGCCCATATTCAGTTAGGGGTTTTGCATCCTCTGTCCAATTTCAGACCTGTGAGTACTTCTGTGTCCCAAGCCAGACCTCCTTCTCTTATCCGACCTCTCATTTCAGAGCCCCAGGATTTTGGACAACCGAGAGAGATGGTGTGACACCCATGCACTAGCCCAGTAATCAAGGAACCTCAATCCTCACCACTAACACCAGTAAGGGACGTGCACATTGGGAGGATAACAAGTACATGCACAGTAAAGTACAATTTCCCTTAAGAGCACACAGAGATTACAGTCAGTCTGGGGCTGGTTTCTCCCTTTCTCTCCAGATACCCAGTAAGACTCTCCCCACTGGCACAGCTGTAGGGTTCAGATTTCAGCTGAATGGTTAAGCCATAACCTCCAGCACCCTCTCTGTCCAACCAGAGCTTCGTGTCCCTGCCCAAGTAGCTGACACACACACACACACACACACACACACACACACACACACACACACACACACACACACACACACACACTTTAAGATTTGATTTATATACAAACACACAGACACTCCTGGGAAAGGCTGGCACAGGTTCACTAACTATTCCTCCTTCTGCCCAGACTATATGGTAGTACCGACTGCCACCAACCACTGCTTATCAGCTACTATAAAGGCCCTTACCAAAGGGTGTCCAGTTCTACTATGCAGTGTTACTATTATCCAATTGGTAAGTGTGACTGAGACTTGAAGGCAATTTTAGGAGTGGCTTGTACAATATCACCAAATACATGCAAGTACTTAGAGCTTATATATATATCTCTACACAAAATCAGCCACAATTAAACTGTTTAAATATATTTAATAATAAATAATAAAAGCACTAGACAATCCTTATTAACTCAACACAGTGACAATAGAGAGTTCACAATTCACAGGAAATACTTTAAAATAATATTGTAGGACAGTCTCACGTAAATGTAGAAAACATCTACACTAATCTTGCTATATTCCTATATATCTCTAAAAGAAATACTAAGATCTAAGTCTTACTTACAGAGCAAGGCAAGTGCTGGTGAGTTGTTGTCAGATTCAGAGCAAAATACAAAATGCACCCTCTTTCTCTCTGAGATAGTTCTTAAATTAATAATACACATTACTGCTGGGTTAGCTAGATGACATCACTATTTGACACTTGCAGCTAGTTCTCAGGCTAAACAGATACCAACAGAATTTAATATGTCTCTGTCAAAAATACTTATCTCTCAGATGTACAGCTGCTAGGAAGTCACAGAGCAATACAGAAACACTTTACATGTGAACCCTAGTAATAATCTCTGTCTTAAGACAATAGAAAGACATTCCTAGCCTAGACATCTTGCCTCTTAGCTTGGGATAAACCAACTTTAAACTCTTTATTTATTAACTTATTTTGCAAGTTAACTCTGTATATTCCACTTGTAATATGAAAACATACATTTGCACTGGCATGTAGCCCATATACACATTTCTGCTCTTTTCCATCAGGGTGCACTGTGGTTACATTTTTGAAGCTCAGCACATAACACGGTTTTCTTACATTTGTAAAACATGCCTGTGGATCATATTAATATTTACAAATGAGACAGGATTATTTACAAAAGTCTTTCTAGCTGGGCTGGCATCCTTCACAGATGGCATCAGATCCATTAAAGCTGTCTTCCTTGACTCCAATGGTTACCCTGACTAGTTGTGCTCTGAGATCTTTCAGCTCAGAGTGGGTCTCGGATGTGTGATATTGACGTGAGATCCGGGGGTAGGGGTTCGGCTCCACCCTTGTCAGAGCTGTCCTTTCCTCTTGGAGCTTTGGCGCAGGTCTGATTCTTCTTGGACACTTCGGATCCATAGATGTTCTTCGTGTTTCACTGTTGCAGTCATCACCTGTGGGTTATCCCTGCTATGGTAGCCCTCGGCTGGCCCGAATACCAGAGTCAATGTTTTTCTGCGTCAGCTGCTGTCGCCTGCAGACTGACGTCAGGTCATCAATGCTATAAAGCAAGGCAGCTGAGGCCATTACTTCAGTCATTCTTGCCATGGAGCCTGTAGCAGAAGCAGTTTGCAAGTGTGCCAGTCTGTCACAACCAGAGTTTGGATTACAGCTGAAAATGTCTAAAGCTAAATACCCCGTTGGGGATCTCTTTTTCTTGCACTAACCAATGTCTGAAAAAGTTAATTGTCTCGCCTGTGGAAAGCAAATCCCACACCGAGGCTTCCATTCATACTGTATCGCTTGTTTAGGCCCAGACCACGACGTAGCCCATTGCTGGTTCTGTGCCCTCTTTAACGCAAGAACCATTCTTTGGCGAGCTGTTTTTGTAGATAGCTATTTTCATCCTCTGTCATCTCATAGGGCATCGGTCAGCCAACAATCCACAGAACCTCCAAAAAAAGCATAGGGTTAAAGATAGAGACAGACCTCACAAGGCTAAGGCTTCCAACGACGACTCCGCTAAACAGATCATCAGTACTCCAGAATTCAATGAGACACTTTCGCAGCCCCTGATGCCCAATGCGATTGCTATGCAGGCCTCTATCGAGACACTTTTGGAATCCGGTATGCCACAGAAATCTTTGTCTTCAGAGCCTTTGGCTGTCTCTGCCTCGCTGGGTCTGGAGCCGCTAATCCGGCACCAGCTTCTGAGGAAGTCTTTTGCACTACTAATTACGATCATAAATTGATGGCTTCCCTCCCGACTACTGCTTATTTCAGACCAATGACTTCTCTTAGGTCTAGAAGCCAGGCCACCCCTAGGAAATCTTCCTCTAGCCACCATCTTCCTCCCACCCCTCCACCCCAGGCCCAGATGCTTAAGATGGCGGAATATCTTATTTCCATTATCAGGGGCAGTCAAGCCTCTTCTAAAAGAAAAAGACACTTCTGAATTAGTGACAGAGCACGATTCTGAGGAATCACATTATTCAGACTTGGAAGAGAATCAATAACCTCTTATTGCTTATGAGGATTCAGAAGCAGAGGAATCCATCCCTTCTGCCTCCCCACCAGACAACTCCCCTCCACACCCTCAGGGAGCATTTCCAATGGGAATCTTAGGAATTCCCCCAGTCCAAGAAAAGGCTAAGAGAATTTCTAGACCTTACTCAGCACAGACCCCTGCCATCTCCCCAGTTTTAGAAGTAATGGATGATTTCCTTGAATCCAGTTTAGCCCCGGACGCCCTTCCTCCTGCTCCCAGTAAGCCTGACATATATTACAGAGTACAAATCACTTTATGACGCAAAGCTTTCGGGTATAAACCCTTTCTCAATACTAAATACATATATTACAGAGTACCAGACAGTGACAAATTCCTGTACAGAAATCCTGCTGCAGACCCGGGAGGTCATTACACAGGGCCTCAAGGGAGCTAGGGCTAGTTCTGCAAAGAACCCTACTCCTTCTGATAAAGATGCCAGAGCTCTGGACATATGGGGTAAAAAAGTATACACCTCTGCAGTCTTGGCCATCAGAGCTCTCAACTGTCAGTTCCATATGTTAAAATATCAACAGCACACTTTGGAACTGTTAAAGCAAAAGATTTCTACTTTTCCTGACTGTGCCAATTCTAAGGAGTTAGCAGATTTACTGCACTCTACTTGTCAAGTGGCTAGGTACCCTTTACACTGTAGATATGATGCACTAGAAGCCTCTAGCAGGGCAGCAGTGTCTGGATCTTTCATTTGAGAGACATGCATGGTTGAAGGAACATCCTCTACCAGATCATGTCAAGTCAATGTTAATTGATGCACCTTTGGACAAAGACCGCTTGTTTGGGGAAAAAGCAGAAGAGCTGCTTAAGAAAATGGAAGACAAAGCAAAATCTATGCAGACAGTTAAAGACTTCTTTCAGGTTCAACCTCCTAGATTAAGCAGAAACTTTCCCTCTAAGCACTGCTCCTTTCCTGCTCCCAGCAGACAGGGGCAACCTAAGTCTCACAGAGACAGGCCCACCAGGTCCCTACAACAGGGACAACAGAAAGCTAAGCAATGGACCATGTCCATCCCTAGTGCAAAGAGTTCTAAGCCATTCCTCCATGGCAAAAACTCACAATGACTCCCCCACCCCCCCGCCCTCCTGTCCCCCAAAAGCTTGGAGGAGGGCTGTCCCTCTGCAAAGAAAATTAGATGTCTGTAACCAAGGACCAGTGGGTCTTAAAAATCATTTTCCAGGGTTACAAATTCACTTTCAGCGATCTCCCAACTCCCAGAGGGTACCCAGACTTACCTCCCAGTCAGTGGGCAGAGGCATTAAAGCAGGCCAAATTCTCATAGACCGGGGACAGTAGAACCTGTACCCACAGATCAAGCAGGCAAAGGCTTTTATTCCAGACTTTTCCTCGTTCCCAGAAAGGAGGGCAATTGGCGCCCCATCCTGTATCTGTCCATGCTGAACACATTCCTGGTGGGCCCCAAATTCAAAATGTTAACCTTGCAGCAGCTACTGCCAATGCTGACAAAAAATGCCTGGTTGGTGACCCTAGACCTAAAAGATGCATACCTCCATATCCCCATAAGGTAGTCCTGCAGGAAATTCATGCGTTTCAGAGCAGGCTCACGGCCCTTTAAGTTTTCTGTTCTTCCCTTTGGCTTATCTACTGCTCCCAGGGTTTTCACCAAATGTTTGGCCCCAGCCATAGCATTTTGCAGACAGAGAAGCATACAGATGTATCTCTATCTGGACGACTGCCTCATCCAGGCAGAGAGCACAGCTGCTGCAGGACTAACACTGTGTCAAAACCCTCCTAACTTCCTTGAGGTTCACCATCAATGAGAAGAGCTCTGCTGGGCACAGCATCTCAAATGGCCTTCCTACCCCCAGAGAAACAGAGCTTCCTGCCTCTCTACTTTACTCAGCTGGCGTCCAAAAGTCACTTCACAGCAAGGAAGTTCTTGCAAGTCTTAGGATACATGGCTTCTTGCATCCTTCTGATTCCTCTGGCCAGACTACACATGAGGAAACTTCAGTGGTACCTAAGGAACCTTTGGTGCAAACATTCGCAACCTCTGAAGACATCTCTACCTCTGATCCCCTGTATAAGGGCAAAGTTGCTCTGGTGGGCGAGGGCATGTGCTATGAACCAGGGTCTCCCCTTCATCCACCACCCCACAGGCCAGACCATCACCACCAATGCTTCAGACATAACTTGGGGCACCCGCCTAGGAAGCAGGTGCACCCAGGGTCTTTGGAATGGCCAACACCTTCCCTTGCACATCAACCAGAAGGAAATGATTGCAGTGCAGAAGGCTTTGACATCCTTCCAGCCCCATCTTAAGACAGGAGTTCTCCTTATCAAAACAGACAACTCCACAGTAATGTGGTACATCAACAAACAGGGAGGGACACAATCTTACCCCCTGTGCAGGCTAGCCATGAACCTCTGGCTGACTGCCTCCTCCATGTGATTGCACCTTATAGCCCAGTACCTCTCAGGAATCAACAACACCCTGGCAGACCACTTAAGCAGGCACATTGTGGACCCCCATGAATAGCAGCTCCACAAAAAGATGTTTGGGCAAGTCACTCAAGTGTAGAGGAAATCGAGAGGTGGATCTCTTTGCTTCACATCTCAACCATCAGCTAAAGAAATTTTGCACTAGGGAACATCACCACCTAGCATGGTAGGTGGATGCCTCAACCTTCCATTGGAACTCCCTCTTTGTGTATGCTTTCCCTCCTCTACCTCTTGTTCCCAAGGTACTTATTAAGGTCAGGGAGGAGGGGGCCAGAGATATCCTCATTGCTCCAGCTTGGCCCGGGCAACATCGGTACCCCTTGCTGTGCCCTCACATCACATACTCCCTGGTAGCTTCCAGATCCCAAACCTCATGACTCAAGCAGGGAGGAAACGCTGCACCCAGATTTGCAGACTGTCAAGCTATCAGCATGGCTGATACTCCCAAGGTAAGGGAAGGGCCCCTGCTAAGCAAGTAGGTCCTGGACATTATCACAGAGGCCAGAAGGCCAAGCACCAGAAGATCTTGCGCAGGGTAACGGAAAAGATTCTGCTCCTGGTGCCAGTCCAGGGGGGCCATTTCCTCCCAACCTTCTGTCCCTCTTATCCTGGACTCTGTAGCGGAATTACTTAATAGTGGTCTCTTTCTCTTCTGTTAAAATCCATGCCATTTCAGCTCAGTTTAACACAGACCAGCCCCTGTTATCTCACCCTTTGATTAAGCAATTCCTCAGTGGGGCTTCTAACATCAGACCTCACAGAAGACCTCCCACGCCAGCCTGGGATCTTAATTATGTTCTGGAAAAACTGACCTTACCCTCATTCGAACCTGCTGCTTCAGCAGAGCTGAATTTCCTCTCCTGGAAGACTGCTTTTTTGCTAGCCATCACATCAGCCAGAAGGGTTTCTGAACTTCAGACACTAATGGCCATTGAACTCTTCATCATTTTTCACGCAGACAAGGGTGTCCCTTAGGACTAACCCCTCCTTTATGCCCAAGGTTATATCTAATGTGACTCTCAACCAGGCCATTCATCTGCCTACCTTCTTCCCCAACCCTCAAAACAAGGGGGACGAATTTTGCCTTCCCTAGACATGCACAGGCAGCTCAGATACTACCTGGACCAACTTCTAGTTAGTTTTGCCCTAGGGGCAGAGGGGGAAGCCCATTTCCAAGCAGACCATCTCTAAATGGATGTCAGACTGTATCCATTTCTGCTACAGATTTCATGGGAAACCTCCCCCTAAGTCTGTTTGTACCTATTCCACTAGGACAACCTCCACTTCCACAGCATTCCTCAGAGGAGTCCCCACCAGGGGCATCTTGGAAGCTGCCATCTGGACCTCTGTCCATACCTTTACAAAGCATTACCACCTTCTTCTTTTCTCTAAGGTAGGGCAGGGTTTGCCTTTGCAGTATTGCAGGGCCTCCTTACCCATGCCTAGGTCTCTAGGCTATCCTGCCCACCCCTCTTTTCAGCTTTGAGAATCCTTCCACAGGTGATGACTGCAACAGTGAAACACGAAGAACATAGTACAGTTGTGTACACTTACCATAAATGTAGATGTTGGAGTGTATTTACTGTTGCAGTCCTGGTTTCCCTCCCTCCTTCCCCCTTATATCTTCTTTCATTAGGGAGACATAAGCTTCGCGGGGTGATTGTTAACCACCAAGACCTCTGTGCCTTATCTCCTGTGGCTGCTGATTGATTAGGGCAAGAAAAACTGATGTAATGGTGTCAGCTGCCTTGCTTTATAGCACTGACGACCTGACGTCAGTCTACAGGCGATGGCAGCTGACGCAGAAAAACATTGACTCTGGTATTCGGGCCAGCTGAGGGCTACCACAGCAGGGATAAGCCACAGGTGATTACTGTAACAGTGAATACACTCGAACATCTACATTTATGGTAAGTGTACACAGCTGTACTTTGTCCCTCCTCTTTCCTCCTTGACTGCTTCAGCTCAGAGGGTATTGGAGAGGGTGACTTTGGGTCTGTTGGCCTTCCAGATTGTGGAAAGGGTCTTCTGTCCTCACAGAGAACTGACCTCTCAGATCTATGATCTTCCTCATCATCCCTCATTGGATCTGACTGCTGAGCTCGTCATACTTCTCCAAGGTCAGCCTGCTTCGAGAAGTTTCCAAGATGTGCCCCTAGAGAGAGCCCCCTCTTCTTCTGATACCCTCCCTGGTTATCCCACGGAGGAGGTCCCTCATTAGAAGATGTGCAAAATGAGGCCCATAGACTCCTCTATGTAGTCTCTTGCTGAAGATACAAACTTTGAGGGAGAGAGATCCCCAAGGTCACCACCAGAAGACATCTCCTTTGGAGACATTTTAGAGATCCTTAGACAAAGATGTGCCTGCTCAGCCCAAAATCCCTCTTCTGAAGAGTCTGTATTTTTGGAGGCTTTCGGGAAGGACCAGTCTACATTTCAGGTGACCCCCTCAGTGGACGACCTCATAGATTTAGTCTCCCGTCAGACCTGGAAGGAGCAGGACACCATTGAACCAATACCAAAATGTCCAGTTAAATTTGTGTCCCCCCAAGGACTGTCTGCATTGGACCAAGGGAATACCAGTAGATGCTATGGTTGTGGCAACACTACCAAAAAAGAGCTAGCTGAACAGAGTTCAGCTGTCCATCTGCCAAACAGGGAGTCCAGATCGATGGACAGGTTTGGTAAGCACATTTATGCCTCAGCAACCTTCTTGCTGAGAGTGTTGGATTACCTGGCACATTTCACTAGATTGCAGAGACATCTAGTTAAAGAACTTTTTGTCTTGCTAGCAGAGACTGTCGGTGGAGGACTTCAAGAAGGTATCTCCCCGATTGGCTACTCCTTCTTCCCTGTCTAACTCCTCCATGAGGCTCATCTCCCATTCAGCAGTGGGTATCTCACGGGCGTTCGGATCAGGTATTGCTATTAGAAGACATGCCTGGATGTGTCTATATTACATAGTCGAACTCACAGGAGTCCGAACGATGTAATATCGAACTGTGAAGTTCAAAACCCAAAAAGTACGAACACACAGAACAGCGATCCCCCCCCCCCCCCCCAGGGTAAAAAAATCTCTGTTTCGGTACAAAAAAAAGCAAAACAATTTAATGTGGGTGGCTGTGCCCCCCACACACCCCCTACTTAAATATACCAACTCTGAGATCGCACCACAGTGGAGGAAATAGCAAAGCTTCTAAAATGGTCCACCAATTTTTTTTCTCAGGGAAAAAAAAATCGGTGTTCCATGGCTTTGCTATTTCCGTGTTTTGAACATTTGGGTTAGATATTACAACGTTCGGACTCCTGTGAATTCGACGTTGTAATATAGACCATGCCTGGATGAGGCTTTGTGACTTCACTGAACATTTCAAGGCATCCTTTGTGAATGCTTCATTTGATGGTCTTGTTCTTGTTCAGGCCATCTATCAAAGACTTTATCTACAGTGAGAAGGAAGGAAAGACCCTGTCTGCCATTGGGATCAAGTTTTCTATCCCCCAACAGACTTTCTCAAGAAACCAATGAGGAGGTAAGAAGTCCTGGTTCAGAAAATCTCAATGGTCTTTTCAGGATCAACACAAGGATTCTTCCTCCAGGGGCAGAGGAGGAGGTTTCAACAGGAAACACTTCCCCAGAGGTAGGGGGTTCTGCAGAATCAGGACTTCAGGGAACCCTTCTCTGACGAGCCCTACCAGCGCTTCTGAAGCCCTGCCTGACTGCTCAACTCCAGAGGCAGTTGGGGGTTGTTTTTTTTTTTTTGCTATACCCAAACACCTGGACTGAGATAACTACAAATTCATGGGTGTTAAGGATAATTTCCAGAAGCTACTATTTTCCCTTTTCCTCCCACCTCCAGAAAAAAATTCCCCGACATTCCACCCAGTCAGCGAGAGTATACAGTATGATAAATCTGAAAACTACTGCAAGAAAGAGTCATCCATGAGGTCTCAACTGGACAAAAAGGATTCAGAACTTACTCCAGCTTCTTTTTAGTGCCAAAGAAAACCAGGGACCCGAGACCAATACTGAATCTAAGCAGCCTAAACCAGTGTGTGAAGAAGTTGAAGTTCCAGATGGTCATGGTTCAATCCATACTACTGCTACTACTGAAAGACAATTGGATGTGCTCGATAGACTTGCAGGATGCATACTACTGCATCAAGATGGACAGGTGCTCCAGAAGTCATCTGTGCTTTTGGCTGGGAAGCCAGTGACTTCCATTTAAGAGTTCTGCCCTTTTGACTCATCATAGCCCCCAGGTTGTTTACCAAGTGTATGGCAGTAGTTGCATCTCATCTCAGACTTCACGGGTTCCAAGCATTTCTGTACTTGGACAACTGACTTTTAACTGCTCCAACCAGACATCAACTTATTCAGGTCAGGGATTATATGTTTTGGGTTTCTAGTTTCCTGGGCATTACTATAAATCTGAAAAAATCATTTCCATCTCCAGTTGAAAAGTTGGAATTCATTGGGATTCTTCTGGATGCAACAAATCAAGTAGCGTCTTTGTCTCCCCATCGCATTCATACACTGAGAGAACAAGTACAGACTATTCAAAACCTCCTGTCTCCACCAACGAGGTTAATACTTCAGGCTTTTGGATCTAAGGTGACTGCCATCAGTCTTATCCAGTTAGTGTTTTTTTTTTTTTTTTTTTATGCAAGTTCTGCAGTGGGCCCTGGTTGTTCAGTGGTCTATTCTTTAGCAGCCTCTATCTGTTCCAGTCAAATTGACATCCATTTGCAAGAAGCACCTACTATGCTGGATTCTTTTGAGCAACCTGCTCCTCAGCAGACTGTTTCTACTCCTTCCCCCACAGCCACTGTGACCAAGGATGCTTCCCAACTATGGTGGGGGGTATTTTAAGGGAAAGATGGTCCAAGGCACGTGGACACGCATAGAGACCAGACTGCATGTCAGTATTAGAGATGAGAGCAGTCCTCCTAACGTTGCAAGCCTTTCAGGATGTTCTCCCTTTAGGAATTATTGCAATTCATACAGACAACACGTCATTAGTCTGCATGTCAACATCAAGGAGGAACCTGATCATATCTTCTGTGGAGAGAGGCCATGAGGGTCTGGGAGTGAGCGAAATCTGCAGACCAATTTCTGATTGCAACTTGCATACCAGGCAAGTCCAACATTCTTGCAGACAAACTCAGCAGGACCATTCTGATCCATTATGAGTGGTCCCTCAGTCAGTCAGTGGCAAAATTTCAGCTGCTGGGGCTGTCCAACCTGCATCCTCTTCGTGTCCCTTCAAAATAATCAGTGCCGCAAGTACTTCACTCTGATCTCCCCTCCGGGGGATTCCCCGAGGGATGCTGTATTTCAGGATTGGTCCTCCAGTCTCATTTATGCTTCTCTCCCGTTACCATTGATCCTGAAGTTTCTACAGAAAGCAAAATCATTGAAGAGCTCAGTGATCCTCATTGCCCCCCTACTGGCCTCATCAGATATGGTTCCCCTTTCACTGGTCCCACCTAAAATGTCTTCCATGGATACTGGAAACCAGACAGGACTTACTTTCTCGCCCATCAGAAGGCCTTCATCATAGTCTAACCACCCTCAAACTGAATGCTTGGTTTCTCCAATTCTGATGATTGTTAAAAGGTTCAGGCTTTCTTCCCCTGTTTGGAATATAGTCTTGGCTTCTCCAAAAGCTTCAGCTAAAAAGATATACAAAAGCAAATGGAAAAGATTTGCCATTTGGGCCTCTAAGGAAAACATCGACCCTTTCTCGGCTCCAATATCAACCATCCTTCTCTTTCTTAATTCCCTCTTCAATGAAAGGGCTAGTCTTTCCACAGTCAAGCTTCATCTGGCAGCCCTGTCCAATTTTCATGCTGGAGATTCTTTAGGGCCCCATCCATGTCTGGGTTATGCAAAGTCTTCATGAAAGAAGTTTTCCATCTTAGACCTCCAATTAAAGACCCATCTCTCTTGTGGGATTGCACGGTTATCCTCTAAGGTCTAACTCAGAAAATCTTTGAACCAGCTAGTGATTATGAAATGAAGTACATCTCTTGGGAAACTGTCTTTTTGGTGGCCATCACATCAGCTAAAAGAATTTCAGAAATTCAGGCCATTTCTTCCAAACCACCGTATATTATTTTTCATAAGGTTAGAGTTTCCCTTCATACAAATCCCTCTTTCATGCCTAAAGTAGCTATGGAATCAAACATTAACCAGTCAATACAATTGCCAGTTTTCTTTCCAAAATTCAAACATTAACCAGTCAATACAATTGCCAGTTTTCTTTCCAAAATTTTTGCCAGTAAGGGTGAGTATTTGTTGTATCTTCTTGATGTATACAGGCAGTTATGTTTTTATCTTCACCGAACAAAACACTGCAGGAAATCCGACCAGTTGTTTGTGTCCTTTTCTCCAAATGACTAGGCCTTGCAGTATCTAATGTTACACTAGCTAAATGGATTACAGACTGCATATCTTTGATTTATTCCAAGTATGGTCTGAAATTGCCTTGTCCTCCCAAAGCCCATTTTACCAGGTCTATGGCTGCATCAGCTGCTTTCTCCTCTAGAGCCTCCATTGATGATATTTGTGCAGCAGCCAGTTGGTCAAAATTTGTTTTCTTTGTCACACGTTAGAAATTGGACATTGTCTGCAGAAGCAGGCTTCGTTTGGTTCAACAGTGCTGTGGCACCATCCAAAAGTTTCGTAGTTGGGGACTCTGACTCAGTAGTGAGGAAGAATGAAAAGGACAACATCAGATTTATAAGTTATGTACTTACCATAACTTGGCATCTGTGTTATCCATTTTTATTCTTCCTCACCTTCTCTCCCAACCATCCCCCAGCCTAGGACTTCCTAGAGGATCCATGGAGTTTTATAGGGACACTGCTTTCCATTTTTTCGAGGCCCCTGGTTTCTTTTCTGGTTTCTTTTCTTTTATAGCACATGTAAGGAAATTTTCAGCAGCAAACTCGATCTGAGGAGGTTGGGTACAGTGTAGAGTATTGTGGGTAGTGGGAGGAGCTTGAGGCTGGAACCTGCGTCTGTGAAAAATGCATCTTAGTCGGATCCGAGGATCTAATACATAACCCAGTAGTGAGGAAAAATGAAAATGGACAACACAGATGCCAAGTTATGGAATGTACATAACGTATAATTTTTAGTTTTTATTGTCTCAAGCTCATTTCATTTGGATGCAGTAATTACATTGTTTGATTTAACGTGTCTGTTTAGTAGAGATTTTGCATGTTTTCTTTGTGATCTCATAATTGATGTTCAGTGTGTTTTTTCTACAGTAGCTCTTATGTGATTTTTAAGATATTTTTGAAGTATCAGCTATGTTTTTGGTATCATTTTCATATTAAACAGGATTTTGTTAGATTTGTCAGTTTTATATTTTACCTATGTTCTTAAGTAGCTGAATCCTTTTTATAGTAAAGTAGGAAGAGTACATTTACTGCTATTACATCTTTCTATTTGCGATTCTAGTTTTATTTATTTATTTTTTTCTTCTTGAAGCATTTTTAAATTAATATCAGATTTGATGCCTAAGGGGTTATGTTAGATGGCTGTTTTGGGATTAATGTTTATTTGTATTGTATGTATGCATTGTGTGTGCTTTTTTTAGCTTAACTGTGGCAAAGATAGGGCAGACTAGGGATTCTGCCTGGTTGGCTGCTTATAGCATGCATATGATGTGGATAAATGTGTTAATGATTTGCCTAAGATGTACATAAAAGCATGACCATGATGAAACAAAATACATTTCTCTCTCTCTCTCTCTCTCTCTGTGTATATGTATGTATGTATGTGTATATATATATATATATATATATATATATATACATGCGGATATATATGTATATATATATATATATACACATGCATATATATATATATATATATATATATATATATATATATATATATATATATATATACATGCATATACATACGTGTATTTTAGAATTAATACATATGTACACATACACATTTATGTATTTTTCTTTCATAGCTACTTATTTTAATTTCACTCCTTTTCAAGTAGTAATTTAAGACAGAAAGCATCTTTATTTGTGGTGACTGATAAAGCAATATTAGGTGTTAATTGCACCTGTCTCTTAAAAAAAATAGTCAGTCATATGTAAGACGTCACTGTAAAATACAGAGCTACCAGTCAGTATTTTTAATTGCTTTTTAGTCTGATATTTTTTAAAGTAATGTATATGATAATTGCTTAGTTTCTACTTAAGTCCCTGTTAAGATGTCTGGTATATGATGAAGCAGGTTAGTGGAACAGTTAAGACAAAAAGGCTTAGATAGGTGCTAATACACAAAAAAGGGGGAAAAACGATCAAATCAATGCATAGAAAAGGATGGAAGGTACAGGACGGATGGGGGGAAAGATTATTTTGGTACTCATTGTTGATCAAGGGGTTTGGTGTACAAAGCTGTCTGGTGACAGAGGATGCGAGACTGCAAGAAAATGAGGGAAGCTTTGGGAGAACACAGGAGCTAGAGATGGTAATTGGGTTACCTAGTAAGGTGATAAAAATGATTGAAAAAGAGGGGGGAAGCAGAAGGCTACGAGGCAGAATGTGGTGAACAAAGGCTAGCAAAACAAACACATTTGTTCCGTGCTCTCTTAGGTGAATCATTGGATTCCTTTCCACCATCCATTCTAGTAGTCTATTCCATTGGTCCACATGAAGAAGTACTTTCACAGATCCAGTCGTTACAATCTTCCCCTCTGTCCTTCCTGTTCAGCATGACTTCTTCACATTTTTCTTGACACAACTTCTTATGTTTCCTCCTTTCTCCTAGCCTTGATTGAGAAGGTACCCAGTTTCTGTTATCTGACTTTCATATATAGGGTCACATATTAGTACTTGGCTAACTGCCCTTGGGGACCATTTTAAGCCTAGCCAATTACCCCATGTGAGAATCAAACCCTGCACCTTGTGTCTGTAAGGAAAGCACCTTAACCACTATGCCGTATCATTTTCCCCTCCATTTCATGTTCCTTTCTGGTGGCTTTTGTCTGGGCTGCTTCCTGCAGTCTGATGCCCACTCTCTCTGTGTGTCCTTCAGAACTTGCACACATTTCTCAAGGTATGGCTTGAATTGTACCTGCTGAAGTGGGAAAATACCCATTTTCTTTCTTGAGTCTAGTTACTCTTAGTAGTATTCACCCACATATTCTGTTTGCAGCTATCACTACCCTGTCATTCTAGTCGTCATGGTCCAGCCTTTCTCACATACTGCATAGGCACTTTTGAATGCATTCACTTCCCATTACAGAACTCCATTCTATGTATAACAGCATTATAACTGAATAACTTCAGAACAGTCAGGAAATGGCTGGTCCGTATAGTCTGTTGCCTGTGTCCCTCTTTCCCCTTCTCTGTTCTTCCTGTTCAGGATGACCCCTTAAAATTTGTATTTCTGTGATGTTCCCCTTCTGGTTTGTGACCCCCAGCTGTTGTAGTCACTCTCAAGATATCCTTTCTTTCCTTCTGTCCTACATCCCCCTTCTGGTTCATTATCACTGGATTTCTTCCAGCAGGTTGATCTCCCTGGCCTTGTATGGCCTTGACAGCTTTATAGGGTTTTCATTGTATAGCCTGACAAGTGTCAGAAAGATTGAGAATGTTACCTATTTTCTTCTGCAGTCTCTACCCTGGGGATACACTGCAGTATTATGTTTGCTGCTGCACTTAGTGATCCTTTCCAGGTGTAATTAACTTAACGTTTTGTCTGTGTTTTTTTTTTTTCATAATTTCCATTCCCACCAGCCGAGATTTCTTCCATCAAAAATGTAATGTCATCACTGAAATTATGCTGTGTCTGCATTCAAACAAGTGTTTGGATCATCAAAACCTTTCCTTTAGGCGAGGACTGAGTGCATGTCTGTTAGAATAATGTAGAAACATCAGTCAGTCCTTCCTTTGAGCATTGCTTGATGATTGGATGGGAGATTGGAAATTCACCCCGGGGATCACGTCGGTCGCCCTGCTAGACAGGGGTCCAGGGAAGTAAATACTGTGGATAGAAATAACCAGGGAATTGTTATGGTTAGGCTTGTATAGGCCCTAGGGCCTGTCTTAAATGCTTCACTATTGTAACCTGCCTATTCCCAAAAAAGTGGATTTTCTATAAAAGAAACAGACACACTTTTTCAAAAGGCCAGTGTATACAAAGCTTAAGTCATTCTGATAGATCAATTTTAGCCCTTACATGTGTGGTTTTTCCTGCTACATTTTCATCTTCTGGAGTGGCCTCGTTATCTGAAGCCGTCCAGGAACTTCCTGATGTTCTTCATCTCACATTGCTGCAGTCATAACCTGTGGGTAGTCCGCTGTCCTCGGTCGGCCCGAATAGCAAAGTGTTAGGCTGGCAATTTTAGCCCTTACATGTGTGGTTTCTCCTGCTACATTTTCATCTTCTGGAGTGGCCTCGTTATCTGAAGCCGTCCAGGAACTTCCTGTTTCACCTGTCCTGGAAACCTTAGTCAGACCTTTAATCCCTATGACTGCCTACGTAGTCTCTCCATTTCAAGTGAAGATGGAACTCCTGGCTGCAGATACAGAAGTTTATATACTTATGTTAACAATATATCTGGCTTGACAACTCCATCTCAATCACCATACCCACCCTCCTTCTACCTGCCTTTGTCCTTATGAGCATAGTTTTAGATATTTTATATTTCTTGGGTAGTACAGGCAGGATGGCGTGGGTGGAGAAGAGTGTCAGGAGTGATTTGTGACAGACTAGTACCAGTAAGAGTGAAAGGGAAGGTCCACAAGAGGGTAGTGAGACCAGCTATGATGTTAATCATGATGTCCTTCAAGGATGCATCTGCAGTCCTAACATATGGGTTGTCCTGCCTCAGGCAGCCCTTCGGTCATCCGGATTCCAAAGTCTGGGTCTGGCCTCGGCAGAAGCTGTTCGCAAGTGCCGGTCGGTCAGATCCAGAGATTTCTACTACCGAAGACTTCTAAAAAGCTAAGTACCCCGTTGGGGACTCTTTCTTGCCTCAGCCGATGTCAGACAAAGTAAATAATTGTTTAACTTGTGGGAAACAAATACCTCATAAGGATTTCCACTCTTACTGCCTTCCTTGCTTAGGCCCAGACCACGACGTATCAGCTTGTCTAGCCTGTGCTTCCTTCAACCGACGGACACTTAGACGTCGGTCGGAATTTGCAGAGGAGATTTTTGGTCCCGCTTTTGCATACAAAATGCCGTCGGAGACTCCGACTACTCAATTAGCTAAAAAACGCAAGGAAAAGGACCGACACTCGCGGCCCACGGTTTCGGCTGAAACCACAGTTAGGCCAACCGCGAGTGTCTTGGTTTCAGCTGAAACCGATCCCCCGGTTCTTCCTTCGGCCGAAAGCATGCCTCCGATAGCCGAAGCCTCACAGAGCATGGCTGAATCTACTACTGAATTTTACTGGTACAGAAGCAGGTGCCTGGGATTTGTCAGACACTATTCCTTTAGACATTTCTACCCCTGCACGTGGGGCTGCTAGACCCCCTGCTTCTATGTCTATCAAGGCTTTTGCCAGGGCTAAAGCAGCTAAATCTTCTAAGGCCTTACCTGCTAAAACTCCTTCACATAGGCCTACCTCTAGTTCCCAAATGCTCAGCCTGGCTGAGGATCTCATTTCTTTGATCAGGGGATCCCAACCTCACCCAGACAGGGCCTCTCAGCCCCCTCCAGACAAGAGGCCTAGGACTGAACCCCCGGAACCTGTCTCTACAGATTACTCCTCGGATGACTCAGACATTTCAGACCCTCACGAAGACCCATATTCTCCTTATGAGGATTCGGATGCAGAAGACTCCATTCCTTCTGCTTCTCCTCCTGAGGAATTTTCCTTTGGGGAAACTTTGCATGCTATGAGGGAACACTTCCAATGGCAGGGCCAGGATTTTTCAGATTCAAGGAAAAGGCTTAGGACCTTTTTACACTTACCACAGCATAGGCCTTTAGCCATTCCGCCAGTACTAGCAGTTGTTGATGATGCATATAATGATGTCTGTACTGCCCCTGATTCTCTTCCTCTGGCCCCTGCCAAACCAGACAGATACTACAGGGTCCCGGACACACATTACCATTTGTATAAGGCTCCTGTTGCAGACCCTGAAACCATTTCACAGGGCCCTAAAGGTGTGGCAGCTGCCTCTGCCAAAAACCCTCTTCCCTCTGAAAGGGAATCTAGAGCATTAGAGAGATGGGGTAAAAAAGTTTATACTTCTGCTACTCTTTCGGCCAGGGCCTTGAACTGTCAATTTCACATGATTCAGTACCAGGAATTTTTGTTAGACCAGATATACAAAAAACTGTTTTCTCCTGAACCTTTAGATCGCAAGTCCCTTCAGGATTTGGTACATAACTCTCAGCAGGTCAGTAACCATTCCTTAAAATGTGGCTATGATGCACTGGAGGCTTCCTTTAGATCAGCTATGACTGGAACAGTGATTCGAAGGCATGCCTGGTTAAAAGAACAATCCTTACCAGACCATGTTAAGTCAAAACTTCTAGATGCTCCCATGGAGAAACAAAGTTTGTTTGGCTCCCCTGCACAGGAGGTTCTAAAGAAGGTGGAAGAAAAAGCAAAATCTGTCCAAACAGTCAAGGATTTCTTACAGGTCCAACCTCCGAGGTTTAGCCGAAATTGGCCTTCGAAGAATTGGTCCTTTCCAGACAACTCCAGAGCCCAGAGAGGCAGAAATAGACGCCCCAGAGGCAGAGGTCAATCTAGGGGTGCCTACAGGGGACGCCAGTGGCAACCTACCAACCAGAGAAATACTGCCACAGATTCAACTACAACCACTTCCACAGGGCAGACACAATGACTTGGCTCTAGTTCCGCCTACCAGGGAACAACTGGAAGCACCCTTGGGCGGAAAGCTAGCCTTATTCTCCGACAACTGGCATTACATTACAGGAGACAAATGGACTTTACAAACAATAGACAAGGGCTACAGGTTTCACTTCCACACTCTACCAAAAAAGAGAGGAATGCCAAACCTACCACCAAGCCAAAAAACAGACGCTCTAAGACAAGTCAACAACTTACTAAGGATGAGAGCTATAGAAAAGGTACCACCTATGGAACAAGGCCAAGGATTTTACTCCAGGCTTTTCCTTGTACCAAGAAAAGAAAATCAATGGAGACCTATTCTAGACTTGTCCGCACTGAACACATACCTCATTGTTCCAAAATTCAAAATGCTGACCCTCCAGCAGCTTCTTCCCATGCTGGGCAAGGAGTCTTGGCTGGTGACTCTAGATCTCAAGGAGGCATACCTGCATGTCTCTATACGACCAGATTGCAGAAGACACCTCAGATTTCTTGCAGGATCAGAGCATTATCAATTCTCAGCATTGCCTTTTGGCTTATCTACTGCGCCCAGAGTATTCACGAAATGCCTGGCATCAGTAATTGCTCATTGCAGGCTTCAGGGAATTCAAATTTATCCATACCTGGACGACTGCCTAATACAAGCGGACAACAAGGCAAAATTAACAAAAGATTTGGAAAATGTCATACAACTGTTGCAAGCCTTGGTATACACAGTCAACATGCAAAAGTCAAGACTAGTACCATCCCAAAGGATAACATTCTTGGGTGCAGAACTGGATACATTAACTCAGATGGCTTTTCTCACAGAAGAAAAACAAAAGCAACTACCAGCCTACTTCATGACATTAACAACACAAACTCGGCTTACTGCAAGGAAAGTCCTGCAAGCCCTGGGCTACATGGCATCATGCATAATATTGGTTCCACATGCCAGGCTACATATGAGAAAGCTACAATGGTATCTAAGGAATGTATGGTCTCAACACAAGCACAGTCTAGAAGCCCAGATTCCAATAATTCCATGCCTGAAGCAAGAATTCCTGTGGTGGGCTCAGGCCTGTCAGTGGAACAGAGGCTTGCCTTTCCACAAACCTCATCCAAGCCAGACCATCACCACGGACGCCTCAGACCTAGGATGGGGGGCACACATGGTGGACAAGGGTATTCAAGGCCTATGGACTCAAGACCAGCTGAATCTACACATAAATCTAAAGGAGATGCTGGCAGTGAAAATGCGATCCAGGCATTCAGACCACTCCTTCAACGGGGTCATCTGCTGATAAGGACCGACAATACCACAGTCATGTGGTACATCAACAAACAGGGAGGTACACATTCATATCCTCTATGCCGGATGGCAATGGACCTGTGGAATGTGGCCCTGAATCTCAACATTCAACTTCAGGCCAGATTTGTACCAGGAAAAGAAAATTCTCTAGCAGACACTTTAAGCAGAACTACCACGGATGCTCACGAATGGATGCTGCATCCAGATATCTTCAAAGCCATAACAAAGAAATGGGGACTACCAGACATAGACATGTTCGCCTCCCCACGCAACCACCAATTGAAGAAATTCTGCACAAGAGCATACCACCCACTTGCTTGGAGGGTGGACTCCCTTTCCTTCAGCTGGAAAAACCTGACAGCATATGCATTTCCACCTCTTCCCTTGATGTACAAAGTTCTACTGAAGATCAGAGAGGATCAGCCAAGGGTAATCCTGATAGCTCCAGACTGGCCGAGGCAACATTGGTACCCGCTACTGAGAAGCATGTCTTGGACACACGCATGGCCTCTACCTCTATGTCCCTTACTTCTAACACAGGACAACTACAAGATCCTACATCCAAACTTGAAAACACTGCAGCTAGCTGCTTGGAATATTGCATAAAACAAAATAACCCAGGTTTATCCCAGAGGGTTAAGGACATTATCCTGGAGGCACGCAGACCTTCCACAAGGAAGACTTATTCAGCCAAGTGGAAAAGATACCTCATTTGGAGTGCAGCAAAGGGAGAAAATGTCTGTTTGGCAAACATAGCACACATCCTGAAATATTTAGCAGAACTGTTCCACAACGGCCTGTCTTACTCATCCATTAAGATTCATGCATCAGCAATTTCAGCAGAATACAACATGGATCCTCCTGTCTTCTCTCATCCTCTACTCAGGCAGTTCTTGAGAGGAATCAAAAATGTAAAACCTCCAAGGAAACCACCTTTACCTACATGGGATCTCAACTTTGTGCTGGAAAAGTTAACACTTCCTCCTTTTGAACCAGCAGCAACAGCAGAATAAAAGTTCTTGTCTTGGAAAACTGCTTTCCTGCTAGCAATCACTTCAGCAAGAAGGGTATCTGAGTTACAGGCATTAATGGCAGTACAACCCTTCCTTATCTTCCATCAGGACAGAGTCTCTCTGAGAACTAACCCTACCTTTATGCCAAAAGTGGTCTCCAGAGTATCATTGAACCAAGCGATTCATTTACCTACATTCTTCCCCAACCCACAGAACAGGGGGGAAAGACTACCTTGGATGTGCAGACAATTACGCTACTATCTGGACAGAACTAAGACCAGCAGAAAAACTGACCAGCTTCTGGCAGCATATGCAACAGGAATGCAAGGAAAAGCAATTTCAAAACAGACAATCTCAAAATGGATAGGAAATTGCATTTGATTTTGCTACTCTTTTCATGGAAAGACAACTCCTGAAAATATCAGACCTCATTCCACAAGAGCTACAGCCACCACTACAGCTTTCCTACGAGGAGTGGCTACCAAAGACATTTTAGAAGCTGCTACTTGGAGCTCCGTGCATACATTTGCCAAGCATTATAATCTTCCTTATATTCTAGATCCCGAGCAGGTTTTGCAACTGCTGTTTTGCAAGGGATCTTAACAACAGCATCTTTATGTTACTGCCTCCTCCCCCAGTTTGGCTATGGTATTCTACCCATATGTTAGGACTGCAGATGCATCCTTGAAGGACATAGTACAGTTTTGTACCTACCATAAATGTAGATGTCCGATAGGTATGCATCTGCAGTCAGGATTACCCACCCTCCTTCCCCTCTGTGGTATTCCTAGGGTATTTACCCTCTTTAGCTAGCTGGGGGAATCTATTATGGTGTATTTATTTGTATATATGTATATATATATATATATGTGTATATATATATATATATATATATATATATATATATATATATATATATATATATATATATATATATATTCTTATATTGTTTGCTCTCTACTGTTTGGAATTATTTGCATTTATCCAAATTTAGCCTTACCAGAGGGCACCTGGCATCTGGGGCAAGAAACACTGAGGAAAATGGCGTCGGCTGATGCCTTTATACCCAATAAACAGCAGCTATGACGTCGGGTGAAGTGCGACATCAGCCGAGGCCAGACCCAGACTTTGGAATCCGGCCGACCGAAGGGCTGCCTGAGGCAGGACAACCCATATGTTAGGACTGCAGATGCATACCTATCGGACATCTACATTTATGGTAGGTACAAAACTGTACTTTTCACTGCTGCAGTCATTACACTTGGGTTATCCTGCTGTCAGGCGGTCCCGCAGTTGGCCAGAGTTCCAAAGTCTTGGTCCGGCGTCGGTTGCTGTCGCTTCTTCCCTGACGTCCCTGCGCCAGGGGTATATAAGATGCAGCCAACTCCATTTTCTCCAGTCTTTCTTGCCGCGCGGTGCCCGGAGCAAAAGCAGTTCACAACTGCCAGTCGGCCGACTCCTGAGATTTTCAATTCGAATTTTAGAACCGAAGTCTTAAGCTAAGTACCCCGTTGGGGAAACTTTTTCTTGCCTCAGACCAATGTCAGTAAAAGTTAATAATTGTATTTCTTGTGGGAAGCAAATACCTCATAAGGATTTTCATTCTTACTGTATTCCACACCTAGGCCCCAGACCACGACGTCACTAGTTGTCGGTTTTGTGCTAGATTTAACAAACGGACTATTAAACGTCGGTTTGATTTTGCTCGCCATTACTTTGGCTGAAGATTTAATTATACCATACCGTCGGAACAACCATCGACCGGAACACACAAAAAACGCAAAGATAAGGACAGGCATCCGAGGCCCAAAACTGACGAAGCCTCTTCTAGGCCAGTCGCCGGTTCTCAGTGAGGTGCTTTCGCAGCCCCTGACACCCGCTACCTCAGAACCACAGGCTGCCACCTCAGAGCCACAGGCCGCCTCCGACTCCCACGTGGAGATGTCTAGGCCTCTGGATACTCAAGGTGTTGGACCTACAGAAACTAACCCTTCAGATGGGTCTGGAGCCGCTGAGCAGGCATCGGCTTCTGAGGGTGTTTTCAGACCTTCACAACTTACCATAAAAACTACAGCCAAGTCTAAGACTCCATTAAAGACAAAGAAGCAAGTACAGCATTCACTTGGACAGGCCTCCATGCCTAAAAAGCAGATGCTCAAAATGGCCGAAGACTTACTCTGATCAGGGGTACCCATCCCCCTCCTGATAAAAGGCCTAACAGGATACAGACTGATTCCTCAGACCAGGTTTCCATATATTCTGATTTTCTTCAGACCAGGGATACTCTTTACCCCCCTATGAGGACTCTGATGCTGAAGAATCAATTCCTTCAGCCTCTCCTCCTGAGGATTATTCTTTTGGGGAAACTTTACATACCATGAGGGAGCATTTCCATTGGGAGGGCCAGGATTACTCAGAATCCAAGAAAAGGCTCAGTGACTTTCTTTTATTGCCTCAGCACAGGCCCCTTGCTATTCCACCAGTGTTAGATATTGTGGATGATGTGTTCTCTGAATCCAGTTTAAATCCTGATTCTTTGCCCCCTGCTCCAGTCAAGCCAGACAGGTATTACAGAGTCCCTGACTCTCACAAATTTCTTTATAAAAACCCTGTTGCTGACCCAGAAACTATTTCCCAGGGTCCCAAAGGGGTAAAGGCTTCCACGGCTAAAAATCCAGTTCCCTCTGACAGGGATTCTAGAGCATTAGACAGATGGGGGAAGAACGTTTACACTTCTGCAACTTTAGCAGTAAGGGCTTTAAATTGCCAGTTTCACATGCTTAAATGCCAACAATATTTAATGTCTCTGTTAAAACAGAAAATGATTACAAGTTCAGAACATCCTGACTATAAGGAAATGCAGGATTTATTGCATGCAGCTGAACATGTGGGAAAACATACTCTGCAATGTGGTTTTGATTCATTAGAGGCTTCTTGTAGAGCAGCAGTTACAGGATCTGTGATTCGAAGGCATGCTTGGTTAAAAGAACAAGGTTTACCAGATCATGTTAAGGAAAAGTTATTGGATGCTCCTTTACAGCAGGATATTTTATTTGGTGTGAAGGCAGAAGAGGTATTTAAGAAAATGGAGGATAAGGCAAAATCCATGCAAACAGTGAAGGATTTCTTACAGGTAAAGCCACCTCTATTTAGCAGAAATTGGCCTTCAAAGAATTGGTCCTTTCCAGTGTCAGACAGACCACAAAGAGGCAGATACAGATGCCCAAGAGGCAGATCAAGGCTCTTACAGACCACGACAGTGGGGTGCTTCAACCCCAAAAGGAGGTGAAGACAAGTCACAAGCTTACAGGAAACAGTCCCAATGACTTCCCCCTTCGAATGCCAAGCACTTGCCTTTTGGCAGCTCCTTTACAGGGAAAGCTAGCACTTTTTTTCTCAAAATTGGCAAACAATCACCCAAGACAAATGGGTTCTGAATATTGTGTCTCAAGGTTACAGGTTCCACTTTCACACTTTACCAAAGCTAAAAGGAATGCCAGACCTGCCACAAAATCAATGGGCAGAGGCACAAAAACAAATTACAGCTCTCATGGACATGAGAGCTATTCAAAACATGCCACAACAGGAACAAGGACAAGGATTTTGCTCAAGACTTTTCCTGGTCCCCCGAAAGGACAAAGCCTGGAGACCCATACTAGACCTTTCTACTCTAAATACTTACCTGGATGTTCCGAAATTCGAAATGTTGACACTACAGCAGCTTCTTCCCATGCTGGGCAAGAAGGCTTGGCTTGTTACTTTGGACCTCAAAGAGGCATACCTGCATGTCCGTATCAGACAAAATCGCAGAAGATACCTCAGATTCATAGCTGGTTCAATGCATTACCAATTCTCTGCACTGCCCTTTGGCTTATCTACTGCGCCCGGGGTCTTCACAAAGTGCCTGGCACCAGTAATTGCATTTTGCAGACAAAAAGGAATTCAAATATATCCATACCTGGACAACTGCTTTATTCAAGCAGAGAGCAAGGGCATTCTTCTAAAGCATCAGGCATTTGTAAAAAGGTTGCTAATTTGCCTAGGGTACACAGTAAACGAAAATAAGTCAAAACTAGTGCCCTCTCACAAGAGATAATATTCCTGGGTGCCAGCTTAAATACAATGGCCCAGATGGCTTATCTCATGCCAGACAAGCAAGGGCAACTGACACAGTATTTTCAATTGATGGCAACAAAGACCCAACTCCCTGCAAGAAAAATTCTGCAGGCCTTGGGATTCATGGCATCCTGCATACTACTAATTCCATATGCCAGACTGCATATGAGGAAATTACAATGGTACCTAAAAAGTGTTTGGACTCAACACTGTCACAGTTTGGAAGCAGTAATACCACTAATTCCCTGCCTACAACAGGAGTTTTGATGGTGGGCACAGGCATGTCACCTCAACAAGGGACAGCTTTTCACTCTACCCACAGCCAGGCAGACATTAACAACAGATGCTTCGGATTACGCCTGGGGAGCACACGTGGCAGGAAAATGTATTCAGGGCAAGTGGACCGCAGACTAAATGCATCTTCACATCAATCAAAAAGAGATGCTGGCTGTACAAAATGCCCTAACAGCTTTCAAGGACCTTATGCATCCAGGACAACTATTATTAAAGACAGACAACACCACAGTTATATGGTGCATAAACAAGCAAGGGAGCACTCATTCTTACCCCCTATGCAGACAAGCCATGACCTTGTAGAACACAGCTCTAACCTATCATTCATCTACAAGCACAATTCCTGCTAGGAAAGAAAAATACTCTGGCAGACGACTTAAACAGAAACATCATGGATCCTCATGAGTGGAAATTAAATCCACAAGTATTCAGCATGATAACGCAAAAATGGGGGTGCCCAGACATAGATCTTTTTGCCTCCCCAATGAATTGCCAACTACAAAAATTCTGAAACAGGACTTATCACACACAAGCATGGAAAGTGGATGCCCTCTCGTTCAGCTGGAAAAACCTAAACGTTTATGCTTTCCCATCACTGCCTCTCGTTTCAAAGGTACTCTTAAAAGCCAGACAAGAAAAAACACAGATGATCCTGATTGCCCCAGACTGGCCACGCCAGTACTGGTACCCAAAGTCCACCATGGATTTTACCTCAAACTCCGCACCTTCTGACTCAATAAAACAATCAGATCCTGCACAGTCAGCTCAAAACCTTAAACCTGGCTGCATGGCAGATTCATTAGTCAGGCAGACAACAACTCTCTCTAAAGCTGCTATGGATTTCATTTTGGAGGCAAGGAGGCCTAGCACCAGGAAATCTTACTCAGAAAAGTGGAAGAGATTCTGTGCCTGGAACCAGGCTCAAAGCTTTGACCCTCTTGTCCCAAATATTCCTCAGATACTACAATACTTAACTGAGATGCTGGACAAAGGACTATCCTTCTCATCCATTAAGATCCATGCCTCTGCCATCTCGGCCCATTACAACACAGATCCTCCTTTTTTCTCTCATCCATTGCTAAAACAGTACCTCAGAGGGGCTAAAAACATAAGACCACCCCGGAGAGCACCAACACCAACTTGGGACCTCAATTTCGTCTTGGAAAAACTAACTTTACCTCCTTTTGAGCCAGCCAATTCAGCAGAATTAAAATATGTATCATGGAAAACTGCTCTGCTTCTGGCAATAACCTCAGCACGAAGAGTCTCAGAGTTACAGGCACTAATGGCAGTGGAGCCTTTCATCATTTTTCACCAAGACAGGGTTTCCTTAAGAACAAACCCTTCATTTATGCCTAAGGTGGTATCCAGTGTGGCTCTTAACCAAACTATTCACTTGCCAACTTTTTATCCAAATCCCCTGAATAAAGGGGAGAGACTTCTGCATTCCTTGGACATACACAGACCATTACGTTTCTACTTGGACAAAACAAAAGCTTTCAGAGAAACTGAGCAATTGTTTGTTTTCTGCACTTATTTAAGATTTGAGTGAGTAAATATTGTGTCTTGGATTCAGTAAATATTGTGTCTCTGAATCTCTGCAGTTAGCTATCTGAGTTCACTGAAAGTTGTTAGACTGCTTGAAATTCCTTTGTTAGTGTTAATTAGCTTGGGGGTTTCTGCTAGCATTAAAATCTGTGTTGGTTACATTTCTAGTAATCATTTTAAATCGAGTTGCTGGCTACTGAGACTTGTCTGCATATATCAACTGGACACAAGCTGATTTAAGTATATTTTCTGCACTTATTTAAGATTTGAGTGAGTAAATGTTGTGCGTCTTGGATTCAGTAAATATTGTGTCTCTGAATCTCTGCAGTTAGTGCCCCACCCCCTCCCTGTTTCTTGTCGTGGGGTTAATCTTGGTGGCTTTGGAATTGCCCACCCCTGCTGCAACTCTTTTTGCACACTCCTCCTGGACCCATCTCATTCGCTCACTCAACTGAGTACAGTGAGATCATATTTTGATTTTGGATACTCTTACCAGTCCCATCTCCTCTGCGGTGTACAGAGAAAGCACTTGGGAAGGGCATTCCCCTATAGTATCTTAATCTGCTCTGTTTCCTCCATCTCAAAAAAAAGAAAAAAAAATGTTGCACTTCATCTGCCTTACTGTATTTGTGTTTCTTCCTACTTTATTGCTTTATTTTGCTTTTGCCTCTTTTAAAAGTACTGAATTAAATTTATTCTGCTGCCTTTATTACTGCTTGTTAGTAGCCTGATTAAATTGTAACTGTTATCCTAAGGCCCTTGGTTTAAGCACTTGGGCTTCAAACCAGTTGTTTTACATTAAGAAGGTTTGTGGTCTGCACTGTAGTGGCAGGACATGTAGCATACATCCTTCTAAGTTGGGAACTGCTGATTGAAGGCTCAGTGTCTGTTATTCTAAAAGTGTATTAGTTCTAGGTTAAGGACTTGGGCTTCAGGCCAGTTATTTTACATTAAGAAGGTTTGTAGTCTGCACTCTTGTGGGAGGAGAGGCTAGATTCTGCCCTTCTGAGCTGGGAATTTCTGGTTAAAGGCTTATTGCGCATGCTTACTTGAAATGTTTCTTTCTGAAATCGGTACGCCTTGTTTGCTGTAGCATAGACTAGATTCATGTCGGCTGGATCTGGATTTGTTTGTATGACTTGTGCACTGACCCAGGCCGTCTTTTTTGGAGAAAATTTCTCTGTACCCTAGTGGCAGGGCTGTGCAGTTAGAACTTGTCTGATTGAAGACTGCTGGAACAGGGCTCAGTTTTAAGTTTTTTAACTGGTTAATTGGGTAAAGTGTTGTTTTGATTGTACCTGCTCTATTTTCTGAAAAAAAAAAAAATATATATATATATATATATATATATATATATATATATATATATATATATATATACTTGTTTTTCACCTTTCTGAACTAGTATAGTCCAGTTTTCATGTTATTGCTGAATCCAGGGTTGTGTTACAAGTTTCTGTGTTGCCATACCTTACTTGGATAGAAGGAAGTTTCTCTGTTCACCTGTGAGAGAGGGGAGCTTTGAGCAGGCTATCTGTCCCTGGAGGAGTGGTTTCAGCCCAGACGTTAGTAGTTTATTGGCCTTTTTGGGCTAATTTTGATTGTATCTGCTCTATTTTCTGAAAAAGAAATTATATACTTGTTCCCCACCTTTCTGAACTAGTATAGTCCCGTTTTCAGGTTATTGCTGAATCCAGGGCTGTGTTACAAGTTTCTATGTTGCCATTACCTTACTTGGATAGAAGGAAGTTTCTCTGTTCACCTGTGAGAGAGGGGAGCTTTGAGCAGCCTATCTGTCCCTGGAGGAGTGGTCTCAGCCCTGAAACTAGTAGCTTATTGGCCGCTCTGGGTCAATTCCCATCTCTTTCAGTTTCCCTGCTTTAGAACCCGCATTTGTGCAGTTTTGCACGATTTTGCGCGCAGTGCCACTTAAACGAGTTTAAAGTATTCCCGGCTCCACAAAGTCTGCTCTTCACTTTTTCCCTTAGAACTGTTCTAAATCTCAAAGTAAGCACTCTATTTTCATTCTAAAGCCCTGCAGTTGCTCGTATAAGTAGTCTTATAAGTAAGCACTAATAAACTAAAGCACTACACCCACTTATACTCCCTTTAAGTACTTGGCTCCCTATTGGTCCTTTTTGATCAGTCAAAAAGTAGTTCCTTATACTATTCTGGCATGTCCAAAAGTCACTTTCGGGTTTACTCTCCAGTCCAGCTGGTGAATCTGGGAATCTTGAGGCAATGTTACAACTGCCTTATGTACACAGACCACCCTCTCCTCCTCCCAACAAGCTCAAATATATGTGAGAGATGCAACTTTAGAGCCAAACTGGAGGCTGAGCTCTCTCAACCCAATACTGGCACAGTCAGTCAGGAGGAGAAGGTACCCACACACTACAAATCCAGTCTCACATAGACCTATCGCAACAGAAAACCAAACATAAACACACAAAAACTTACTCGGAGGCTCTAAATAAAAGTCTGCCCAAGCAGCAGAGACCTCCAAAGCAGACATCCAAGCAACCGCTACCCCACATCAATACCCACGTATCACATAGTCACAGCCCTTAAGGCTAAACAACACACCTAATACACTTGTAATAGGTGACTCTATTGTCAGACACACTGACGTCCCACTCACCAGGCTGAGCAAGGAGAAGGTCAGTGTAAGCTGCCTGTCTGGTGCCAGGATCCGCCACATAACACAAGCACTCGGGTCACTCCAAAGCAAGTACAAATATGACTCCGTCATGGTCCATGCTGGTGTGAATGACCTGAGACGTACCTCCCTGGACTACATGAAAAGAGACATAGAGGAGCTCTGTGATCATGTAGCCAGGCCGGTATGATCCTGACCTTTTGTAGCATCTTACCCTCACCAAGAATGATGCCACAGTATAAAGATAAAATGATCAATTTTAACAATTGGCTAAAGTATTGGTGTCATTCAAAGGGGATCCAGTGTCTGTCAGCCTGGGATGACATGCTCGACAAGCCACGTTGCTTCGCTAGGGACGGCTTGCACCTGTCACCCCTGGGCTTTCGAATACTGGCTAAGGCTCTTGCCACCCCCATAGTGCCTTTTTTAGGCAAGGCTCAAAAGACAAACCCACCTCCATAGACAACACAAAGAAAAAGAAACTAAGGGTAATGCTGCTCAGCGCCAGAAGTCTAAACCTTAAGATGCACACACTCGAGGCTCTCCTCAGTATGGAGAATATCGATATCTGTGCAGTAACAGAAACCTGGTTCAAGGCTTCCGAGAGCACCCCAGCACTACCAGGTTATACCTCATACCATGCTTTTCGGCCCCAAAACTCAGACCGAACCACAAAAGGAGGGGGAGTATCCATATTCATCAAAGATACCCACACCTCCAGGTTAGTGGCACTGCATGAAGCATCGCAGACCATCCATGTGCAACTAACAGTGGGCAAAACTGTCTTTCAGTTTGTAGCCTGCTACAGACCACCCTCCCAAACTCAGGAACCCCACTCAGCTTTCCTGAGAACACTGGAGAATATGAAGGTCTCTCCAAACACCATTATATTGGGTGACTTCAACTATCCAAACATAGACTGGGAGCACTACTTAAGCCCCAACACCCTCACCCAACGGTTCCTAGAATTTATAAACTCAAATGCTATGGAACAACTGGTCACCACTCCCACAAGAGGGGAAAACGTATTGGACCTGATCATCACCAACATGGGGACTCTATGTTCCATACCAGAGGTATACCCCTCATTGAACGAACACCTCCAATACTCCAAAATCACTTGGCATACAAAACAGGAACACAAACACTGAAATGTTTGATGAAATTCTTTTTAATTCTTTTTAATTAAAAAGAATTTCATCAAACATTTCAGTGTTTGTGTTCCTGTTTTGTATGCCAAGTATACCCCTCATTGGTCAGATCTGACTATAAATTAATCTCACTGGACATCCATGTCCCGTCCCCACCCCCAGCCAAGGAAACCACGGTGAAGAACTTCTCAAAATCAAATTTCACACTTCTCAAAACCGAGGTGGAATCCTTCAAAGCCCCTGGGCCAGTGGAAAATACGGCCCAAACCGCAGAATCCTTTACAAACGCTTTCTATGGACACCTACAGTTATGCATGGATCGTGCTATCCCAAATAAAACCAAGACTCATTCCTCCAAAGGCAGGAGACCTGTCTGGTGGACCCCAGCCATAAATAAGCTATACAACAGAAGGAGGAAGCTACTACATTATGGAGCAAAATCCCAAAAAGGGAAGTCATCTCTGATCAGTACTAGCAAGAAACTACGATCCCTCATAAAATCATCTAAGGCCAGCTTCGAAAGAAAAATTGTACAAGATACTAAAGATAATCACAAGGCCTTCTTTAGTTATGTCAGGAACTTGGGTGGCAACTCCCAGATGTGCTCTGAGTTAGTTCAAAATGACAAAAAAATATACTGAACCCACAGACATTGCCAACATCCTGGCAGACAGGTTCAGTGCAAACTTCTCCCCCCCAAAAGAGCAAATGTCTATCCCAACAGAGTGTAGCCTCCCTGACATCACAGATGCACAGGTGAGAGCTGCCCTCTCCAAAGCAAAAAACACAGCATCAATGAGACCGGACGGTGTCCCGGGCTGCGTCTTACAGGAACTCCAAGAAGAACTGAACCCTCACATAAAGTCACTGTTCAATCTCAGCCTTACTACAGGATATGTACCCAAGGAATGGCATGCAGCAACAGTGATCCCACTCCACAAAGGTGGTGCCTCAACGGACCCCGGAAACTATCGCCCTGTAAGCCTGACTAGCCTGGTCTGCAAAGCTATGGAGCGTATCATCATGAAACTCATAAACAAAGACATTGGGAACCTCCAAACACTGGATCCTACCTAATTCGGCTTTAAGGGCAGATCTTGCCTCTTGAACCTGGTCGACTTCTTTGAAACAGTCACCAAGGCCATAGATGAAGGGAAGGTAGTCCACACAGCCTACCCGGACCTCGCAAAAGCCTTTGACCCAATACCTCACTCGGGCATCATAAATAAGCTCACCAGCTTAAATAACCCGTATGCCACAAGATGGGTTGCAAACTGGCTCAGGGATAGAACCCACATGGTCAGAATTGCAGGTGCCATGTCAGACTCTAAACCAGTTACAAGTGGCGTCCCACAAGGCTCAGTCCTAGGACCTCTCTTGTACGGTATATATTTCTCTGAGGTACAGGCTAACATGGGAGGACTATGGCTGACCAAGTTTGCAGATGACTGCAAACTGGGTGCCATAATCGACTCGCCGACTGACACAAGCATCCTCCAAAAGGGTCTCACAGAGACAGATAACTGGTGCCAGAGCCATGGCCTAAAGCTAAATGCCAAAAAGTGCATAGTCATCCCCTTTGGGAAAAACAAAGTGCCCACAAATTGCCACATAGGTGGTAATCCATTAAGTACGGAAGAAGTAATTAGGGATTTGGGAACCCAAGTAGATAGTAATCTCTCCTTTGACAATCACGTTGCCAAAGTGGTTAGAAAGACCTTCTATATAGCCCACCTTATCATGAAAGGGTTCACATCTCGATCAAGAGAGGTCATTGTGCCCCTCTACTCATCAGGCCCATAACTGAATACAATGCCCCCATTTGGGATGTACCTTGCCCGCCACCTGCAGCAACTGGAAAGACCCCAAAAGTACCTCACCAAGAGGATCAAGGGACCCAAACAGATGCCCTACGCAGTTAGGCTAAAGAAACTCCAGCTCTGCTCAGTTGCTTACCGCCTACTCAGAGGCGATCTGTGCCTGACATATAAAGCCATGTCCAACCCAGAATTAATGGACATGCTCCACCTCAGGAAATCCAAATCCATTAGAGCTACACGCTTCAGGGACTTAAACCTCAGCACAGAAATAAGTAGGACATGCTGGAGGGACAGATTCATATCCCAGTGGCTCCCCTCACTCTGGAACAAAATCCCAATCCATGTTGGGCAGAATCCCTCAATGACCCTCTTCAAGAGAAATCTTGACGAGTGGATGGGAGATCGTAGGTTTACCCCTGGGATCTCTTCTGTGTCCCTACTAGACAGAGGCACAGTAAACTAACCTCAAAAGGGCTATCTTCTGTGACCTACTATACAGAGGAACAGTCAACTAATCTAAAAGGGTGGCGAAAGCCAAACACACTCTGACTAGGCTTATAAATGCCCTAGGGCAGATAGCCTAGTATCAGCCTATGAACCTATGCTGCAGGATCACAGGGAAAGGCCATTTCAAAGCAGACCATTTCAAATTGGATAGGACACTGTATCCGTTTCTGCTACACACAGCATGGGAAACCTGTACCTAGTAACATTAGACCACATTCCACCAGAGGAGTACCTACCAAAGATATCTTGGAAGCTGCAACTTGGAGTTCAGTGCACACCTTTACCAAGCATTACCACTTGCCTGTTTATTCTATATCCAGAGCTGGCTTTGCTACTGCAGTGCTGCAGGGCCTCATAGCCACCCCAAATCCTCTATAGAACCAGCCACCCTGACTCCGCTTTGGGATTCAACTCAAGTGTAATGACTGCAGCAGTGAAACATGATGAACATAGTACAGTTTTGTACCTGCCATAAATGTAGATGTTCGAGTGTCTTCACTGCTGCAGTCCTGGTTACCCACCCACCATCCCCTCTTTCTTAGCTGGGACTTATCTATACCTTTCAACCCTATACTACCTATATGGTGTATTTGCTGGCAACTGAAAGTTTTGTTTTTACCTTTATTGTATGTTTTATTAGCAGTTTGTATTGCCTACCTATTTGGGGGCACCTGACTTCTGGGGCAAGAAAAACTGAAGAAAATGGCATCAGCTGCATCTTGTATACCCCTGGCGCACTGATGTCAGGGAAGAAGCGACAGCAACTGACGCCGAACCAAGACTTTGGAACTCTGGCCGACTGCGGGACCGCCTGACGGCAGGATAACCCAAGTGTAATGACTGCAGCAGTGAAGACACTCTAACATCTACATTTATGGTAGGTACAAAACTGTACTTTATATGGGTTGGAAACAGTGGCATTGACAAAAAGGCAGGAGTCAGAGCTTGACGTGGCAGAGTTGAAGATGTTAAGATTTGCACTGGGTGTGACAAGGATGGACAGGATTAGGAATAAGTATGTTAGAGGGTCAGCCCAGGTTGGAAGTTTTGGAGACCAAGCCAGAGAGGCAAGATTACGTTGGTTTGGACATGTGCTGAGGAGGGATGCAGAGTATATTGGGAAAAAATGCTAAGGATGAAGCTGCCAGGTAAGAAAGTTACTGTTTGTTGTTTTTGCATTTAGTTACTTGTAACACATTGCACTCAAGTTACCTGGCACTTGCTCACTAAAGCAATTATATGTCAGCACTAAAAATTAAAAGCACTACACCCTCACTCCCCACTGGCCCTTGTTTTCAATTAAGGATTTCCCAATATTATTCTAGCATGTCCAAAGGTCAGTTGTCAATCTCCTCTCCGGTCCAGCTGGTGAATCTGGGAATCTTGAGGCAATGTTATAACTGCCTCATGTACACAGACAACCCTCTCCTCCTCCCACATAACACAAATACTTGCGAGAGATGCAGCTATTTAGCCAAACTGGAGGCTGAGCTCTCTCAACTCAGGACTGGCAAGACCAGACAGGAGGAGAAGGCAATTACACACACCACAAAACCAGCCTCACATAATGCTACCACTCCACTGAATCAAACACATAAACACACAAAGACATACTCGAGGCTCTGAGTAAAATTTACCTAAACAGCAGAGGCCTCCAAAGCAGACACCCAAACAACTGCTACCTCAAGACACCCCACAAGCAACACATAAACCACAAAAGCAGTATGCAAAGCAGTCACAGCCCTTAAGGCCAAATACAACACCAAACATACTTGTCATAGGTGACTCCATAGTCAGACACACTGACGTCCCACTCACCAGGCTGAACAAGGAGAGGGTCACAGTAAGCTGCCTATCGGGCGCTAGAATCCGCCACATAACACAAGCACTTCGGGTCACTCCACGGCAAGTACAAATTTGACACAGTCATTGTCCATGCTGGTGTGAACGACCTGAGACGCACCTCCCTGGACTACATGAAAAGAGACATAGAGGAGCTCTCGGATTATGTAGCCCAGGCAGGTATGACCCTAACCCTGAGCAGTATCCTTCCTTCACCAAGAATGATGCCACAATATAGAGACAAGATGATCAGCTTTAACAATTGGCTTAATGTCTGGTGTCATTCAAAGGGGATCCAGTGTCTGTCTGCCTGGGATGACATGCTTGACAAGCCACGCTGCTTCACAAGGGACGGCTTGCACCTGTCACCCTGGGATTCCGGATATTGGCTAAGGCTCTTGCCACCCCATAGAGCCTTTTTAGGCAAGGCTCAAATTCTAAACCTACCACCCTAGAAAACAAAAATGGGAAGAAACTGAGGGTAATGCTGCTCAATGCCAGAAGTCTAAATCTCAAAATGCACGCACTCGAGGCCCTTCTCAGTATGGAGAACATCGATGTCTGTGCTGTAACTGAAACCTGGTTCAAGGCTCCTGAGAGCACCCCGGCACTATTAGGTTTTACCTCATATCATGCGTTCCGGACCACACCACAAAATGAGGGGGTGTATCCATATTCATAAAGGATACCCACACCACCAGGTTGGTGGCAACGCACTAAGCTTCGGAAACCATCCAGGTGCAACTAACCATAGGCAAAACTGCTCTACAAATTGTAGCATGCTACAGGCCACCCTCTCAAACTCAGGAACCCCACACAGCCTTCCTGAAGACACTGGAGGGTATAAATGTATCTCCAAACACCATCATATTGGGTGACTTCAACTACCCGAATATAGACTGGGAACATTACTCAAGCCCTAACTTTCTAGCCCAACGGTTCCTGGAGTTCATAAATTCAAATGCCATGGAACAGCTAGTCACTGTTCCCACGAGAGGAGAAAATATACTAGATCTCATTGTCACAAACATGGGGACAAAATGCTCCACACCGAAGTATATCCCTCATTGGTGAGATCTGATCATAAACTAATCTCATTGGAAATCCACATCCCGCCCCACCCCAAACAAAAGACCATAGTGAAGAACTTCTCTAAAGCAAACTTCACACTACTCAAGACTGGTGTGGTATCCTTCAAGGCCCCTGAGCCAGAGGAAACCACAACCCAAGCTGCGGAAGCCCTTACAAATGCCTTCTATGAACACCTCCAGGACTGCATGGATCAGGCAATCCCAAATAAAACCAAGACTCTTTCCACAAAGGGCAAACGTCCGGTCTGGTGGACCCCAGCCATTAACAAACTTTACAATAAGAGGAGAAAGCTATTACATGATAGAACAAAATCCATAAAAGGGAAGTCACCCCTGATCATTATTAGTAAAAAATTACGAGCACTCATAAAATCAACTAAGGCCAATTTTGAGAGAAAAATTGCCATGGATTCAAAGGACAATCATAAGGCCTTTTTCAGCTATGTTAGGAACCTGGGTGGAAACTCCCAGATATGCTCAGAATTAGTCCAAAATGATACAAAAATCACTGAACCCACAGACATTGCCAACATACTGGCAGACAGGTTCAGTGCAAACTTCACCCCCCTCACCCCCCTAAAGGAGAGATAACTATCCCAGCCGAGTGTAGCCTCCCGGACATCTCAAATGCGCAGGTGAAAGCTGCTCTCTCTAAAGCTAAAAACACAGCATCAATGGGACCGGATGGTGTCCCCGGCTGTGTGCTACATGAGCTAAATGAGGAATTAAACCCGCACATAAGGCAGCTGTTTAATCTCAGCCTTACCACAGGATACGTGCCCAAGGAGTGGCGTACGGAAACTGTGGTCCCACTCCACAAAGGCAGCGCCTCTACGGACCCTGGTAATTACCGCCCCATAAGCTTAACAAGTCTAGTCTGCAAAGCTATGGAGAGGATCATAATGGAGCTCATAAACAAAGATATAGGGGACTTGCAGACATTGGACCCGACCCAGTTTGGCTTTGTCAAGGGAAGATCATGCCTTTTGAACTTGGTCGACTTCTTCGAAACAGTCACCAAGGCCATTGATGAGGGAAAGGCAGTCCATACAGCCTACCTTGACCTTGCAAAGGCTTTCGACACAATACCCCACTCGGGTATTGTAGAAATACTTACCAGCTTAAATGTAAACCCATATGTCACAAGATGGGTTGCAAACTGGCTTAAGGACAGAACCCACAGGGTTAGAGTTGCTGGCGCTGTGTCAGACTCCAAGCCGGTCACAAGTGGTGTCCCACAGGGCTCGGTCCTTGGCCCCCTATTGTTTGGCATCTACTTCTCAGAAGTACAGGCCAACATGGGAGGACTCTGGCTGACAAAGTTTGCAGACGACTGCAAACCGGGCGCCATAGTGGAAAGTGCATTGGACACGGATATCCTTCAGAAGGGACTCACGGAAACAGATAGCTGGTGCCAGAGCCATGGCCAGAAGTTAAACGCCAAAAAATGTATAGTCATACCCTTCGGGAAAAACAAGGTAACCCCAAGCTACCATATAGGTGGCAATCCACTAAGCACAGAAGAGGTTATCAGGGACCTGGGGACCCAGGTTGACAGTGGCCTTTCTTTTGACACTCACATTGCTAAAGTGGTTAGAAAGACCTTCTACATTGCCCACCTGATCATGAAGGGATTCACATCCAGATCTAGTGAGGTCATTGTTCCCCTGTACTCTTCACTTATCAGACCAATGATCGAGTACAATGCCCCATTCGGGATGTATCTCACCCGACATCTGCAGCAATTGGAGAGACCCCAAAAGTTCCTCACCAAAAGGATAAAGGGACTCCAAAATCTGTCATATGCTGCCAGATTGAAGAAACTCCAGCTCTATTCAGTCGCATACCGTCTGCTCAGAGGTGACATGTGCCTGACATACAAGGCCATGTCCAACCCGAATTAATGGACATGCTCCACCTCAAAAATCCAAATCCACCAAAACCACTAGAGCAAGCGACTTAAACCTTAGCACGGATATAAATAGGACGTGCTGGAGGGATAGATTTATCACTCAGAGACTCCCTATGCTGTGGAATAAAATCCCGGTCCATGTGAGGCAGAGCACCTCGCTGACTCTGTTCAAGAGAAATCTAGACCTGTGGATGGGAGATCGTAGGTTTACCCCGGGAATCATCTCTGTGTCACTGCTGGACAGAGGCACAACAAACTAATGGGCACAGTATTTTTTCATATAAGGGGTGGCGTAAGCCACAAAAAATTTGGGCTAGGCTTATAAATGCCTTCGGGCAGATAGCCTAGTATAAACCTATGAACCTATGAACAGGAAAAGAGGAATGGATGTGGTGAGAGAGGACATGCAGGTGGTTGGTGTGACAGAGCAAGATGCAGAGGACAGGAAGAAATGGAAACAGTTGATCTGCTGTGGCGACCCCTAACAGGAGCAGCCGAAAGAAGAAGAATATTTCTTGGGTAGTATTAGTTTATGCTCCACCTTTGTGTGGATATACAGAGACTTGAAGAAGAGTCATCCTGAGCTACACAGACTCAGGAGTGAAGGGGAATGGTTTGGTAGCTTGAGAAGTTTTTCTTCCAGGCTGTGTAAGTCTATTGGCCTTAGTTCTCAAAGTGAAGAAGATGGAACTGCCAATCCGTGTCATAACAGTAGGTACATACCTTTCTTGATACATTTAATGCTGTAGAACTACTGTTTTGAAATGGGACTTTTTTGACTCCTTTATATATATATATATATATATATATATATATATATATATATATATATATATATATATATATAGAATAACAGTATCAAGAACTTTGTGTAAGTGTCTAATGCATATTTTAGTGTGTGTCCAGTTCAAGGTACAGGCTGTTTGCATCATTAAGAAATGTGTATTTGATCCACTGTTTCCCTTATATTATACTTCCTGAGTGAATAACACAGGCAAATATGCTAATGGGATTTTCTGATTTATCAAGTTTGTCAGAAAAGGATTTGTTGTAATTCATTGACAACTTTTCATCAAAATGGCATCCCAGTGTTTCTTTATCCATCCCACAACTGGCTACCCAACTCCACTTCCCCAGAATTCCCAGTGTTAACTGAACAACTTAAATATATAGTAAATTATATTGTGACAGGGTTTACTTCCCATTCTAAATTATTAGCTCTAAATACAGAAATTAAACTTGGGGAAGTGCATAAGTGGACTCGGACAATATTTGTCAAGGGATGAATGTTGCTGATCACTTATGTGCAGGAATGGAAAATTTGACACATGAAACATACACTCTAAGAAGTTTGGAGTCAATGAATTGCTTAAAGGTTATTTTACTCTGATGTCCAAAACTAATATATATTTATATTTTTTTTGTAGAATGAAAGAAATTTATGGAAGCCAGCTGTCTGCATGAATTTTTGTGACGCTTTTTTGTCCTTTGTAAAAAAAGTAGTGATCGAAGATAATCCAAAGTGAGTACATATTTCTTTGTCTACACCCTTTAGTGATTGTTCACACTTTTGTAACTGCTCCCTAGTCTCCGTTGACCATAATTTATTGATTTTGCCCTGCATGTTCATCAAAGGCACTAGAAGCAGATGCAAGAAATGTGTATATGGTTTCAGTACATTTGGTGGATTGCTGCTTTGAACAACAGAACATTGTGAAGTGTAGTTAGTATGAATGGCAGTATGTGTGTATGTGAACAAATGTATTTTGTGTGAGACAGGTGAGTGGGTTTGTATAGTGTGTGGTAGTATGTGCAAGTGTGTGTGGGTTAGGTAACTGGTAGCTGAATTGTTTTGTGTATGTACATGCATACATGGTGACTGTCTGAGCTGTTTAATGTAGTGGTAGTGTTATGGAAAGAGTTTTTCTAAGGTAAGGTATATGGTTAGAGTTAGGGGCAATGATAGAGCTAGCACATACTACTAAGGTGGAGGGGGAGAGGGTGAAGTTTAACCTAAGAGTACACGTTACCTTAGAAAAAAAACATTTCCATAACATTACTACTGTTCACACAAATCTGGTGTGAATGGTATGATAGGGTTAAGATGTGTTAATCGAAAAAGCAATTTCTTTTCTTTTTTGAACCTATTGCTTTTTTGGGTATCTGTTTTGTCGATGATGTGAATTTTGACATGTCGTGGTCTCTTTTTTTGTGTGCAATGATGCTGCATGTTCATTATATTTATGTGTTATAGTTATAGTTTACATAATTTATCAAAAAGGTGTATAAACAATGTTTATAGCAGCATTCTTTCTATTCTTTTATGTCACTTTTGCTTCATTTTGACTTGCCACTCTGCATTTAAATGTATGTGGGGGGGGGGGGGGGGCAAAACAAGCTGTTGCATTGAGCCAAGCATTGCATGGAGTAAAACGGAAATCTACCAAAAAGCAAAGCTCAGCACTAAAGTTGCTCCTCATTATTTATTCCAATATTATGTTCTCAACGTGGCATAAACCAAGAAAATATAAAACTTCATGTTTTTATGGTGTATGAGTTTACAATTGAAATTATTCCATTGATTTTTGTGCAGTTGTCACTGGTTCACATTTAACTCTGAAATGGATGCTACCCACTTGTTTGCTTCCTTATGAACAGTGCATCTTCACACTTAATATCTGCGCATGTGGGATATGCAGCTCCATTTCATTGGTTGAACTTGCCCGTGAGCTTTCTGAGCAAGCAAAACTATTTTTAGAACTTGTGCAGTCTTTAACTAGATATCAATACTTTTACATGTAATCATATATTTTAGTGCTGACGTGCTGATGGAAAGAGCGCTATTAATTAAACAGACAGTATAAATTCCATACTGTTTGATTTGTGCAGCTGTTTCACTTTTGTTGAGGCTGCTTATCTGCTTCTCATATCTGACAGCTTTAGAATTTGCCATCAGTTGTTTTGGATTGCAGACGTACTTGGTACCTGTGACATCCATTCCCACTTGGGCTCCCTGTACTCCTGCTCATGAGGCAACTGTGCTGTGATACACATGCATACAATTGTACTGATATTCTGCAGTCATTTTTGTTCTCCTTTGTACTGCAGCACAAAAAATAGCAGCAGATCTGGAAAGTAATTAAAAGTGTATGCTTTTGTTTTTTTTTACATTGTAATCCTCAACTGGGATATTTTGCAGTTGTAAAGGCAGTATTAAATGTTAGACCATGGACAGAGCTGATTGGTTTTAGAAAAGGTCACAAAATTGTATCATGGCATGATATATATGACATGTATGATGTGCTTAAGTGACCTCATTGTGTCCGTAGATAAGAGAAAGGACAGGGTTTGTGTAACAGCTGTTAGGCATCTCAGAAGAATAGCTAAGGTGCAAGATAATACAGATTGTAAGAGGGCATCTAATGGGTATGTCAAGTATATTATACGCAGAAGGAAACAAGGTCAGCAGTAACTTAATTTCTCTACAAAGGACTGGTGAATTTGTGAGGTAGATGCTAGGGGATTGGAGACAGATGTGTATTGGTGGTATTCGGGTTTGCATGGAGCATATTTAAGAAAACACATGCAGCTGTAGGTGAAGATGTGAAGTCTGAAGCTTTATGGCAGAGGAATATTCATGATAGTGTTGGCCATCCATTTGAGAGCTTATCTAAACAATCCTGTGTTGATTTGTGATTGTGCATTTGCCTGGTAAGAGAAGATTTATTTTGATTTGTAGTTTATTTTATTTTACCACTGTTTTAATGTTTTTAGGAATAAAAGGGATAGCTTGTAGACAAGAAGATTTACTTTGATTTATATTTGTTGTTTTACCTATAATTTTTGCTGTTTGTTGACAGACTGGGATAGGTTTTAGGCACGCATACTCTAGCCATACCAAGGGGCCTAGACAGCTCTAAATTCACAGACTGCAAACAGGACAACCCAGAGCCTCTCTAAATAGTCATGTGTTGGTTTGTGATTGACTGTGCAGTTGCCTGGTAAGAGAAGATTTATTTTGATTTATCGTTTATTTTGATTTGTTTTATTTTTTACCACTATTTTAGACAGCCATTGACAACATGGCTCAAGCTGTATATGTACAAAGCCAGCTAAATGAGAATTATATGTTTGGAAATATAACAAGCAATGAAAACAGTTTGATTAATAAGACAAATGGTGATGAAGATCATTCCTTTGTAACAATTGCTAAAGCAGATATCACAGAATTAGAAGTTGAATAGATGTGGTCAAAAAAGATATTCTTGTAACTGGCGATTCAGTTGTTAGAGGAACTCGTATTTACATTTACAGAGAAAAAAATAAACATTGCATAGTGTTATGATTGCCAGGAGCAAAAACAGAGGATGTGAAAAAGGCATTAGAATGGCTTAATTTAATCTAATGGGCAACGGTGGTGCAGCGGTTAGTGTTGTCGCGTCACAGCAAGAGGTTCTCCCATTTGATTCTCAGCTGGAGCTCTTTCTGTGTGGAGTCTGCATGTCCTCTCCATGGTCGAGTGATGTTAAAGACATGCAGGTAGGTACGAGCGTGAATGGGTGTGCCTTCTTTGAAGGTTGGGCATCGGGCTGGCAACTCGGCACCATAAAAATCCCACTGCCAATCATTAGCAGACCAGAGTTCTGCTGTGGCGACCCCTAACCAGGAAAAGCTGAAAGACATTACTTTTTATAGATCTGTTTTTATTCATATTGGAGCAAATGAGCTCATCCATGAGGACTCTTGACTGTGTTAGTAGGGAGCTTGCAAGCCTTCTTAGTTGGCATAACTTTTGAAGATGTTAGGACCTATTTTTTACAAATCGCATATAGAAAGGAAAGTCAGGTCATTGTGAATGAAAGATTTTTTGGGGGGTAAATAACTACATGAAACAAATGTCCTGTTTTTGTTTTAAATAATGGAAATGTGTAGAGCATCTGAGCATAATTTGGAGCAAACATGTTTAGACAGGATGGCATGCATTTGTAAAGATAATGGAAGAAATTTTTTGCAGCAGATATTTTGGCAATGTTTGACAAACACAAGGCAGGATTTTTGTTAGGTCGAAAAACAGTACGCAGATAGCAGCATTTGATGTATCTCAGATAGTTGTTAATTCTAGGACCATTAAAATATTTTTTTTTATTTAAAAAATTGCTACATTCCCTTAAGATTGCTGATTTATATATATATATATATATATATATATATATATATATATATATATAAAATGTATACACGCACGCACACACAATTTTTTTTACTTTAACGGACATTCTAACAAAAATTCAGGTGGAGATATTATAGAGATTGTTATGAGATCTGTGATTATTACATGTTCAGTGATAACACTAGTATTGTAGATTGTGTAGCTGTGACAGTAAAGACAACCTTGGAACATAAAACTATTTTTGAAAGGTATAGACCATCAAAGTCAAGTGCTGATGACCTAGAGGAAGTCGTACATTTCTTGCATGAAACACAGAAGGGAAGAATAATAGTTGCTGAGGACTTAAATTTACCAGAAACAGACTAGAGTAATACTGATTCAGCAGTGTTAAGTACGTAAGGAAGTTATTTACAACATATTTTCAGGAACAACAGTTGCTTCGGATTGTAAAAAAACCTACCAGGGAACAGAACATACCGGACATTGTTTGTGTTCCTAAAGAAATTACTATTACTTCTTGTCAAGTTTTACCACCATTGATGTGCAGTAATTATGGCATTATAAAGGTTAATTTCTTGCTAGATAATTTTGCCAAACTGAAATCTAAACCAATGCACAGAAGATTAATAACAGATTATGTGGAAGCAAAACATTCACTAAGTAAAACTAATTGGAGTGATACATTCACTGGAAAAACTGCAGAAGAAATGTGGAAAGTTTTGAGAGAGAAATTGTTTGAATGCAAAAAATAAATTAAAAAAAAAAAAAAAAAAAAAACATTTAACATCAGGATCTAGACACACAATGTCAGGAAGATGTACTTTTTCCATAAGAACAAAATACTTGATTCAGGTGAGAGGCAAAACATATAAGAAATGGAAAAGAGGTCAAGCTACGACTTTGAAAACTGAAGTAAACAAGCTGGATGGACAAAATAAACATAGTGTGAGACAAGATCAAGAAAAATTTGAAGGAAATGTATATAAAGATAATGAGCATAATTGGAAATAAGATGTGGTAGGAATAAAGGCATACAAATTGATAAACTGTGTGTAGATTCTAACATTTATTGTCAGACACAACAAATTATAAATATATTTACAAAATCTTATGCAAAGCAGTTTGCATCCACAAAGAGGGTGATAAATTGTTCTAGTAACATCAGATACTGAAATTCAAATTAGATTATATTGAAAACTAACTAAGCTACCCAGATCCAAACAAAGCACGTGGAGGAAACAGAATTAATAATGACCTGAGAACACTTTGGCACAAACTTACACAGCCATTGTATGTGTTATTTACTAGGTCATATAAATATGGAGAGATTCCTCATGATTGGAAATATGCACTTGTTAAACCTGTCTTTATGGAAAAGGGAAGTAGGACAAACCCAGAGTCATACAGACCCATACTTTTACTTTCATGTTGCGGAAGAATAGTGGAGAAGGCCATATTGGATAAATTACAGAAAGAAATACTCCACTTTTAATTACGAGATATCAACACAAAGACAGAGCTTTCGCCAAAAGTTGCCATGGCTTTGTCAAAGTGTGATGAGTCCATGGTAACTTTTGGTGAAACCACTAAGTCGTTTTGATATCTCGTTATTAAAAGTGGAGTATTTCTTTCCATATTTGTTACAAGTTTTTATCCTTGTTGGATATTTTTATGTTGTTTTACTCATATTTGGATAAATTATTGTTAGAATTGGAAAGGTTGGTACTTTAAACCAGATGTCAGCACACATATGTTGAAAATAGATCTATTACCACCTGTAACATTATGTTCTATAACAATATAATAACAGGTATGAATGATGTAATTTATATAGATTTAACTTCAGCAGATAGGGTCATAATCAAAACATTTATCAAAAGTTAGAACAACTAGGTGTTCATGTACTCTTGTTAAGATGGATAGCTGCATGGCTTACAAATAGGACATGGCAAGTATCATACAGCAACTGGACAGATGAAATTCAAGGTTACAATCAGGGTGTTCCATGGGGCTCTATCCTAGGCCCGTATTTGTTTAGATTGTATCTTTCAGATTAGTATTTTTTCCTGAGGTGTTCTACAGTATGTATGCAGTTGACTTGAAAATGGGTAACGGATTACATGTGTTGCAGCTAGGGCATGTCTGCAAAAGAGCTTGACTAAACTGACCATATGGGGACAGGAAAATAATGTGCTGATAAATACATCAAAAACTAAACACGAGATTTGGGAGACATAAATTGAAAGGTGAATACTTTATGTAGCACACAGTGATTGAAATTATAGATTCATTTAAGGACCTGGGTATATGGGTAGACCCAGCTTTTGAGTTTTTCTAATAAAGTCTAGGAAATCACAAACAAGGAGTGATTGTTTACTAGTTATATTAGACCCAAACTTGAGTGTGGAGTAAAAGTATGGAAACCTGATAAGAAATCAAGCATGCATAAACTGGAAAGAGTACAGCGGAAACATACCAATGGAATCCATGGATGTGAAAAGTTATTAAGAAGGACTAAAATACATATTTTCATTGTCTTGTATAAATATTTAAGAGGAGACCTTATTCAGGTGTATAGGGCATTTAGAGACAGCTACTTCTGAGAATATTTGGAGATATCAAAAAGTCATCAGACAACATATGTAGAAGATTCTATGGGAATGAGAAGTGCACTAATTGGTTCTCCGAGAAAGTAACTGATGCATGAAATAAACTACCAAATTACATTAAAGCAAGCACTAGTTTACATATTTAAAGTACAGCCTGGACACTTATTATGGGAACAACTGATGTTCTTCATGTTTCAGTGTTGCAGTCATCACTTGTGGATTATCCCTGCTGTGGTAGCCCTCGGCCGGCCTGAATTCCAGAGTCAGTGTTTTTCTGCGTCAGTTGCTGTCGCTTGCTGCCTGACGTCAGGTCGTCAGTGCTATAAAAGAAGGCAGCCAATGCCATTACATTAGTCTTTCTTGCGGTGGAGCCCATAGCAGAAGCAGTTCACAAGTGTGCCGGTCGGTCGCTACCAGAGTTTGAATTACAGCTGAAAACGTCTAAAGCTAAGTACGCCGTTGAGAATCCTTTTTTCTTGCACTAACCGATGGCCGAAAAAGTTAACAGTTGTCTCGCCTGCAGAAAGCAAATACCACACCGAGACTTCCATTCATACTGCGTCACTTGTTTAGGCCCAGACCACAACCTCCCCCATTGCCGGTTCTGTGCCCTCTTCAGTGCAAGAACCATTCATCATAGAGTTCTTATTGTAGCCAGGTATTTTCGTCTTCAGTCTTTGCATTCCAAAATAGCATCCATCTGCCAACCATCTGTAGACATTCCAAAAAAAGTAAGGATAAAGATAGAGACAGACCACACAAGGCTTATCCTTCTGATGACTCTACTGCTAAGCAGGTTGTCAGTTCTCCAGAATTTAGTAAGGCACCTTCGCTGCCCCTGATGCCTAATTCGATACCTTTGCAGGCCTCTACTGAGACCCTTTTGGAGTCCTGTATGCCGCAGAAATCTCCTTCTTCCAAGCCTTTGGTTGTCTCTGCCTTGGTTGTGTCCGGAGTTGATACGCAGGCACTGGCTTCCAAGGAGGTTTTTGCACTACCGCATCTATACAAATAATGTCTTCTCCGACTACTGTTTCTCTCAGACCGATGTATACTCTTAGGCCTAGAAGCAAGGCCACTCCTAGGAAAACTACCTCTAGCCAACATTTTACTCGTGCTCCACCACCCCAAGCTCAAATGCTTAAAATGGCGTAGGATCTTATCACCCATATCAGGGGTAGTCAGGCGACACCTTCTAAAAGGAAAAGAGACCTTTCTCCTGAACTTTCATTTCTGCCATGTAATATTCAGCTGTCTGATATAAACTGCACGTCTTTGTCATAAGGTACACTTACAGTACTTGGGCCATTGTTCTTCAGCCGTCAGTCATTGTCTTTTCTCCAAATCTGAAATGCCCAACTGCTACTGACATAATTTTTGACTGTTTTAAAGTGTAACTTGTCTTCTAACCTAACTAGGTTGTGCAGTAGTAGCTCTGTGCCCTGTCACCGTAGTCCCTGAATTGCTTTCTGTATTATTAACAGTGTCACTGACCTCTTTAGATAAATCAGGCACTTCTATTATTAGGGGCAAAGTGACAATTTTCTAACACCTAAACAGGTCTCCTCCTGTTCTGATGAAATAGTATACACGCCATATAAAAAGAGCTCATTACGTTTTTTGAATACTGATTTGTTCCTGAGTGGATCTGACAGGAAATTGTATGTGGAAGGGCTAGATTACATTGCAAAAAATGCTCTAATTTCTCACTCTTTTCATTCAATTTTTGTTGCTAGGTTGGTCCATCTTTTCTCCTGGGAGCCACGGAAGGATGTTTCGTACACAGTTCATAGAAATTCTGAGTTCACTTTTCTGCCAGACTGGTATGTGGATGAGATGAAGAAACTAGACTATTGATATTCCAGCCTCCAGCAATAAAACTAAGCATAAAACAGACATATTGTCTTTGGATTGAGATCTTCCTGGAAACCAAGTGGTGTTTTTTAGACTTAATGACTTTGTGTGTGTGTGTGTGTGTGTGTGTGTGTGTGTGTGTGTGTGTGTGTGTGTGTGTGTGTGTGTGTGTGTGTGTGTATGTCTACTTCAAATCATCAAAGTTTCAGGACATCAAACGTCATATGGTCAAAGACCATAGGATCAAGGTTCTGAAAAACCAAACAGGAAATTAAAAATAAATAAATAAATAAAACAAAAATCTTTTATGTTTTTACAGGGGGGAGCAAGCCCACCTGTACCTCCCACACCCTCTGCTACTTAAATATACCAACTCCAAGATCACACTACACTGAGTAAACTGGTAAATTTCCCATTCCACACTGTACGTTAATCTCCATTCAGGACATTCGATGTTTCAGAACTTCGATCATCTGGTCTTCGACCATATGATGATTGATGTTCTGAAACTTCAATGATTTGAAGTAGACCCATTATATAATACACACATGCAATGCATATATGTATGTGTGTGTGTGTGTGTGTGTGTGTGTGTGTGTGTGTGATATATATATATATATATATATATATATATATATATATATATATATATATGTATGTAATCTGTACATAATGTATTAATGCATCATGTTTTTTTTGTAGGGTAATGCACTGTTCAGGTAAAGTGCATCATGTATGATGTAAACTGGAAATGGACATTAAGAACTTTAAGAACTATTTTTTATTGCTAATTGCTGCACAATTAGAAGCTGTAAATTATGAACATTTTAAGTGTAATTATAAAAGTACATTTTGAAAAATAAACTTTTTATTGTCTTCCAGCCTGTGTTGTAACTATTCCCTTATAGTCTTGTAATTGGTTAGCCCTATCAGTTGTTATCCTTTTTTTAATTAAATTTTCTTCATTTCCCAAACCCATGATCCTAGTCTACACTGCTATACTAATATATACTACAAATATGTTTACTAACTTAATATAGTTGCAATTTACACTATCTGTCTTCTTATCCAGTCTCTCTTGCTTTCTTTATTTCTCTGGCTGAACAAACAGAATTGATTAAACAGTATTCTTACTTATGAGAATATGCAAACAGAATTACTAAAAATTTAACACACTGGGTTTATTTTCTTGTATTGTATACCTCTATAATATGTATTCGTCTTGTATATCTACTTCAATTTGTATTATGTAAAAACTTTCTTGACTTTCAAAGTTAAGCTAATGTTATGTAAAGATTTCTGTGATTGTATGGAGCTTTTCTCCCCGAGCCTCCACTGTAAATGGGTCGTTGGGCCCAATGGACTTTCTCGGTCAACAAATATCACTAATAATAATAATAATAATAATAGCATCCACAGTGTCACTAGCAAATCATGGCATTTTCATAAAGCACACAAGCTAGAATCAGAAGCACAGATGCATTTGGGCGCATGAGAATTTCATGCATTAAGAATTCCACAGCTAAGTGTTGCATTTCCCCAGAACTTCTTTCTGTTTCTCATCATGTTTTTTTTTTTTTTTTGTGAAACTGGACAGTTGAGCTCTCTAGTTCTTTTTCAAAGTCTTCAGTATCGGACAGAGTACAACGTTTCAAGACCATGCAGTAAAAATAATACTGTTGCATCAACCTCTGCCAGGTAGATCCATGATGTCAGATGTAAATGTATTTCTGGACATGTTGGGATGGGTGAAGGGCAGCTGGAGTGGACTGTGTTAGATGAGGAGAGTAGATTTAATGTTTTATTTATTTATTCTAACATTTGCTTACTGGGAAAGTCCAACTTGGAACGAAGCCAACTTTCAGCGTAGGCCTGAGGAGAAATGCTCCAGCTGTATGTCTTTGAAACATGGGAGGAAACCAGGGCACCCAGAGGAAACCCACACAAATGCAGGGTGGACATGTAGACTCCACACAGAAGGCAGTCCAGCAAGAATCGAACCGGATAACCTCTTGCTGTGAGGTGACAACACTACCAATGCACCACTGCGTGGTGAGGAATACTTTGCCAGTGGCACATCATGCAGTAGATGTTTTGAAACCGAACCTTGGCAGTGACAGGATATCTGCAGTAAGGTTGTCTCGGTTTGTAGCCAACAAAATGATTACGGTTTTTGTACTGTGACAACACCAGGGTTCAGAGCTGAGTCCTAATCTATGGTTACTGTCTTTGTAGAGTTTGTATGTTCGTATTGTCCATGTGGCTTTCTTTTGGGTACTTTAGTTTCTTCTCATCTTCTAAAGATGTGCATCTTTAATTGTAATTACATAATGCCTCCATCCTTGGACCTGAATTGTCGCTGAAAAGATCCGTAAGAAATAGTCAACTTAACTGGTTATCATTGATTAAGCGTCTAAATACAGTTAATGGCTATATGTGTGGTATCATTAAGGCATAACTGGTGTGTGACATAAAAAGGAGCATCTGGTTGGAAGGAAATTGTGTACGAGTTCATGTCTTGAAGACAAGAAATTTATTTTTAGTTCTCACACAAGCTGATCCATATAGCATGAGATTGAAGCAAATGTTTTGAGGTAAGTGGAATTATTTAACCTTAACAATTTTTAACTGTGCATGAGTAGCTTTGCTCACATTATCAGAACTGGCTGAGGGCATTTGTACTTGCACACACTAACTTATATTGTAGCCTGGTTGATTGCCATCAGTTTACTGCTAAATGCTGATCACTGAGTACCCCTCACCTTCTACTGAGTTTTCGGGCGCACACACTTCCAAAATTGTTTTATAAACCCTGTAATTATACTAGTCAAATCAGGGCAGGTAAGGGTCCACAGTAATGTTAGTTTCATTGCTGTTCCATGTTTGTACTTTATTTTAGTGTTAATTTATAAACTTGAACCTAGCTTGCATTTGAGTAGTTCTATGGATATTAACTGTTGCTAGATTAATGTTCTGCCAGATTCTGGCTTTTTTTTGGTACTTCCGTTTGTAAAAAAGTCTGTCACTCCCCTTAAACTCTACTGGCTGTCTTAAAAATGAAATGTTTTTGCACAGGTTAAGGAGGTATCCCTGATGCAAATAGAACTAATAGAAGTAAGCTTTTACTTTCCCTTTTAAAAAAGTAACTCCAGCAGCAGTGCATTCTTTTGAACTGGTAATTAAAGGGAAGCTTGCAGACCACCGTCATTTTGTGTTCTGGACCTGAATTTTTGCAAGATCTAATTTTTTTTGAATAATCCGAGTTATCACTGTTTTTTGTTATTGTTTTTTTCTGATGTTATATCATTACTTGATATGGACTCTGTAGCAGTGAACACTGAGAGTGTTTTAGAAGAGTAATTTTTTATTATGTTATTGTCTGGTTTGCTTAGGATTTCTTGTTGCTACAGAAGTGGAGTACTGTTGTGGAACACCTGCTTTACTGTTTTGCAGCATGACACAGTACTCCTTTTATTGCTGTTTAATTACTGGATTACCCCAGCTGATTTCTGGCATTCATTATGCTGTTTTCTATGTAAATAACTTTTCTCCCAATGTCAATTTTTACTGTGGATACGAAGGTGTGTGGTATATATCCGTTTATCTGCAGGTGTCCAGACAAGAGAACTGGGCACTCAAGCTAAAACTGCTGTCCACTTGGTTAAAATAGAGCCAGATTATAGTAATAACCTGTATTCAGAGAAAAACACTGGCCCCATATCTAAAAAGATGTTGCAAACCTAGATTTGGGGTCCACCTTAAACTACCAGCCATGCTAATTTCCATACATTTACTAATGCACAGGAAGTGGGTACTTTTCTTGGTAACTGGGCTGTGTGACACCAGACATCTTAAGCAGGATTTGTGAGATAAAATGTCAGATAGTTAAGGTTTTTGGTATTCGACAGAAAGATGAGGGAAGGCCACTCTCCTCATTCTGTTATAGGTCACCAGAACAAAAGGAAAAAAGAAAAGTCTTAAGGAAATGTTGTAATCATAGCTTTTCTAACAACTCTGTATGTTACAGCTGATAAAAGATTTGCTGTTTTTTACACTCTGATCTGAAGGAGGAATCAAGACCTAATGATGGAATTCAGCATTGAAAATGTCATTCAAAGTGAGCTTGGGGCAGGGCACGATATCAGTTTGGTGGCTCAGTTGCATGGCCTTTTCTTTAAGGCCATCCACTGGGATAGAACTGTCTCCTAATAATTGAAGTAAAGTATGCTTTGTTATAAAGGAATGTATTTAATTTCTAATGTATTCTAATATAGTTTTTTTTATAATACATTATCTCAATATCTGCATCCACATGATGGCAACTTTTTCCATAGTTAAGCTGTTTAGTTTGCATTAGTTGAGGGGTTGAACTGCAGTCATTTCTTTTTGCATTACCAAAGCATAAGTGTCTCATATGTTTATTTTTTTGGTGGGTTGTTTGTCCCCAGTTGCCTGCTAGCCATTACCTTTTCTGTTACCCAGCTGCCCAGTCATTTCACATGGTTGATGGACACAGGAGTTTTTGTACAGGTGGCTGTCGGGGTGTTGTATTTTTTGGCCCTAATCTCTCACATGGAGGTTGATGTGAATACCTTCATCACAACAGGGCATTGTGTGCCCTCTCTTTGGATATGCATGCTTCCACATGCAAAGATAAGGGTTTCCTTCACCAGCTTGAGATTGCCAAGCCTGCATCGCCAATTAGGTAATTTTTGTACATTACAAGCTTCCACTTGTGAAGTGGCACCTGGCTTCACCAGAAGCCACTTTTCTCCTCCCTTCCAGGTTGGGCAAGCTGGCAACATTTCACTTCCACCTGGCTTCTCCCAGTGCCCATGCCACTATTTGAACTTGTGTCATCTGTGGTAGTAGTCTTGGATTCATCCCTCTACTCCACAGAACTGGGTATGACTGTCTCATGTTTCTTTGAACTTAAAATGTGAATAAAGATGTTTCTGTGGGTGTAAATTTGTGTTAATTGTGGGTTTTAATTGTGTTTCTTTGTTATAATTTGTTTTATGATAGCAGGTTCTTTATACTTAGGGGCTTGATTGCTTCTCTGTGAATACTGTTGACAGCTGACCTCTTATTGTTTTATTGAATTTTATTGAATTATCACTTGTGGCATAAGCAAACTTACATTTATGTAAAAGAAAACACACCATATTAACATGTTCACAATTACAAACATTATACATTGCATATATTCTTTTGTGTAACTGTTGCCAAGCCAACATTACATAGATTAGACTGGTACTTGGCTTAACTGTCCTTGTGGGCCATGTTAAGCCTAGCCAGTTATTCCATATGAGAAGCAAACCCTGAACCTTGTTTTTGTAAGGTAAGTACCTTAACCATTATGCCAACTCTTCCACCAGATTATAGGTTGTCCAGTTCCTGCCTTCCTTTAAACCTCATTCCTCATCCAAAACATTCTCTGCATGTATTGTTCCCACAGTTTCTATTTTTTATTCTTTAGAAAAGAGTAGGGACAAATTACAAAGATCCCACTTCCAGTTCTTTTAATTTCTAATAATTTTAGCAGCCACCAGTATTAAGCTTAACAAGGTCTTGTTGTGTCTAGGCATTTCAGATCCTGTATCCCAGCTCAAAAAAATAATTTCTGTAGTTGCAGTCATTTGTTTGCCCAGTATTCCTGACAGACTACCCTGAAGGGAATTTTTAAAATCTGCCCATTCATTACAGCATGAGAACATATACCCCCAGGTATGACTTTCTTTCTCATTACACCTCGAACATTTGCTCTCTACCTGAGGAAAAATTCTTTGGAGTCTACTTGGGGTGTAAAAGTACTTATGCAAACATTTCCAGGCAAAATCCTAAATCTTTTAGATTTTGTTGCATATTTGGGAGCCAGCCCTTCCAGTAACTTTGTCATAATTTTAGACATTTTACTAAACAACACCTCTGAAAGATGCATGACAGCCTCAGTGTTGCTTAACTCCCTTAATGATCACTGTTTCAATACTAAGGAATTGTCATTTAAATCAGTATTCCCCAAGTCTTGATCAACTGCCATACCTTTATTTGCAAAGTAATTTTTTAAGCAAAACCAAGTTAAATCAGTTAGTATTGTGTTTATGCCAGAGGAAATACTAATGAAACCCCTTTCCTGTTCGTTGACTATGTTCACCTATTTTAGAATTTATTTTGACAAAAAAGCATTTAAATCAGTCCCTAGATTTCCAGTGATATTAAAAAGCCAGCAACATTTTCCAAGCTGATGGAAGGACTTGTTACAAAACTTAGTCAGACAAACCAGGAAACCTCTTTTTCCACAGTTTAACACAGTACAGTTTTGCCAAAGGTAGATCTTGTATACTTAACCTCAGATTCTTTTGAGAGTGTAATGCCCACCCTGGACGAAGGTTTTTCTCTCCTTGTAGCGTATCTTGATATAGCTAAAATGTTCAGTAAAATACAGTACTCCATGATGGAATCACACACAAACTTTGGAATCTAAAGTAAATGGAGCCATAATTACACGGGTTCACAACCAACAAAAATTGTCCTGCACAATATGTAAGAATAGGAAGACTCCTATCCTCACCATTTCATCACTTATGGAGTCCCTCAAGTCTCCATCACGGAGGTCACTCTTTTTTTGGCACATTATTTACTTCTCGATCAGAAAAAGTAGTGCCAAGAAGACATCCTGAACATAAAATCCAGTGATATTTCCCACCATCAATACAGGCTGCAACTGACAGTAAAGTTTTTCTCATTTCAAACAAACAAAAAAAAAGATAATAGCAGGACATTCATAAAGGCGATGAGATGTGTCCTTGTCTATCCCTAAGGCACCCAGTGCCAATCTTCACATGAGGAAGTTACATTAGAATTTGCACAGTCTTTGTAGTGAGAGCACTCAGTAGCTCTCCTCCACTGATTCCCACATTAGTGAAGGAGTTACATCTGTGGCACAATCAGATTTTCATCAACCAAGAGTTACCTTGCAACAAAAAATCAGATTATTCATTCTTCTAAGTATACTTGAAGAGCTCTCCCAGAGGAACTGAAAGTGTAATGCCAGTAGTTGCCATCTTAGAAGAGTGATACTTTTGTCTCAAATAGATGCCAGCCGTCCACCTACCTCTGACAGTTTTTAGATTCGCTCTTAAACCAGGAAATCTGCCATTTATGGTAGTTGATATAATAATGTCTTAATGTGTTATCTCAGCAGACAGGGAGAGATACATACCTTATTTTTTGCAGATGAAACTTGATATAATTTTGGAGCAAGCTATTTAGATGACTTGCCCTGTGGATGGTTTAAATTCAAGACTAAGAGAACAACCTTGCAGATAGTTTAAGTAGATAAACCTCGGCTTCTCATAAGTGTCAACTGGACAAGAACTTCTCCCTCCTACTAACAAGGATGTGATGTCCTCTGAAAGTGGATTTTCTGCCTTTAATATAAATCAACAGATGTTATGTTGTCTTATGTCGCCTTCATTCTTGCTGGTTGGGTTCCGAGCCGATCCTAGGTTCCAACTCGGTCGCATACCAAAGCTTGAAAACTTCTACTAGCTCTAGGCTACAACCTATCCCAGGATGCCTAGTGGCTGTTCCCCAGATCTCGTTTGCCGCTTGAAGCATTGGGATTGTCTTCGCTGGCTCAGGCTAGTTATTACTTTTAATTATACATGTTTTCTCTATATCCTTTGCAAAAACTGTTTTATTAGAGTCCATTAATATCTTCCCTTACTAAGTAGTGTGCTCGTGTGTGTTATTTTCATTACTTGGGTGTGTTCTTTGGCTGTTTCTCTTTAGGGCCCTTTTCTTCTTCTATCCCCATACAGAATCTGTTTAATTTAGAGGATTTTTTCTCTTTAGTCCATTTTTTTCTTACAGGGCTTCTTCCCCATTCCTTAGGAGTCACCGTTTAAGTTAGAGGTGTCTCCTCGGGTTGGAGGAGATTGTCATTTAACTTGGAGACTTCTCCTCCAGCCCACCTTTTCTCTCCTAGTTTTAAAAAAAAAAAACTCTCTTACCTTTGCTTCAGTACTGTTATTGTTGCTGTTGTAGTTGGTTTTCTTTGGTCTCTTTTATAATATCTAAAGAATCTGCTAAGGAATCAAGACAATCTGGGTTTAAAAAGTTCAATTTATGCACTGAGAAAATGTCTCTAGTGGATGGACACACAAGTTGTGTGTATTGTTTAGGAGCAGATGTTAAGTTGTCTATCTCGCCTTCATTCTTGCTGGATGGGTTCGGAGCCGACCTCGGCTCCGACTCGGCCACTCTAAAAGCTCGAGAGTTGGTTCCACCGGCTTGAGGCTCCCCTTATATCCCACAATGCTAGGCGTGAGTTACCTCAGATCTCGTTTGCCGCTACAGCGATCGAGGTGTTGGTTTTCTACCGGCTTCTTGGTAAGTAAACTTTCAGTAAAGTTAGGATACTTAAACCCCTTTATTTTTAATTTTAACTATATTTTCCCTTAGTTTAGTGGAATTCTACCCCTTTTTTCACAAAATCCCGTTTCTTCCCCACAAGAACTTAAAAGTTCTCCCTCGGGCCTTCAGGCCTTTCTTCCATTCCCTAGTGGTGTGTGTGTGTTGCTTCTCTTAATTAAAACATATTGATAGTTGTTTTATTTTTGAGTTTAAAAAATAAGATAAGGTGTAATCAGTGTGTTTGACTGTGTGTGTGATTACACTTTCTTGTTCTAAGATGTCTAAAGACACAAAGGTCTCAGGCTTCAAGAAGTGTGATGCGTGCTGTCAGAAAATGTCTCTGACAGACGGTCACACTTCTTGTGTCTACTGCCTGGGGCCTTTGCACCTGCAGGACTCCTGTGCTGTATGCCACGGCTTCAGTCCCAGGGTCCTGCAGGAAAGAAAGAACAAATTGATCCTAAGGGGTCTACTCAAGCCTGAGGATTCCCTCTCTGTCTCTGGGAAGCCCTCCAAGGCTTCTAGGTCCTCGGCTCCAGCTACTGAGCCGAGACCTAAGGCTACTAAACCTACGTCTGCATCGGCTCCGGCTCGAGCCGATGAGTCTACAGCTTCTGTGGTTCCCTCGGCTCCGGCTGGAGCCGAGGTATTAGAAATTCCCTTGTCTGCTCCGACCAGACCTTCGGAGCCGACATCTAGGAAGAGATCTAGGTCACCATCCCTTGGCTCCGTTCATTCGGCTCCAGCATCTCCTCTGCTGTCTGAACGGAGCCATAAATCTCACTCCTCTAGGTCATCGAGGCTGTCGGATCATGACCTTCAGAGGGTAGTGAGTCGACTTCTTAAGTCCGAGGCACTGGCCCAAATGCTTCAGAGCCCGACTCATCAGTCGATGCCTGCCCCTGTCCATCAATATGTTCCTCCTCCGACTCCGTTGAGCTCGGAGCCGGGGCGTTTCGGAACCGAGACTGTGGTAGCGTTGGAGCCGATACAGATGTCTTCGGCTCCGTCGTCGGCTCCGATTTCTTCTTTCGAAGAATCTCGGCGCCGGACTTCCCTCGTCGGCTCCGAGGGGGTGAGTGGCATCGGACCCTTGTCCGACCCCGCTCTCCCTCTCGGAGCTTCGGCGCTGGTGAGTTCGGCTCCGACATCGGCCTCGGAGCCATCACTGTCGGTGCCGAGGGAGGTTCTCAGCTTCTCGGAGCGGGGACCTCTGGCTCTGCCTGACAGGGGTGCGTTCGAGGTCATGCGGAGTGTGTTAGAACCTGGCTCTACTCCACAGTCGACTCCGTCCGCCCCTCCCTCTACGGTGCCTCAGGTCAAGTCGACTCACTCCCTCATCCCGGACCGCAGAGAGCCAGCTCCTCAGGAACCCCCTGTGGGGATCTCATCCTCTTCCGAGGCCTCTCCTGATTTGGCAGAAGAGCCCCCTCGAAGAGAAAGTGTAAGAGGAAACACATTGACTCACCTGAGTCCGTCACCTCTGACACAGATTTAGAGGATTCCGAGGGTTCCCCCCGTTCCCCTTCTGAAGATGTCTCTTTTGCAGACATTCTAGAAATCCTCAAACAGAGGGGAAATTGGCCAGCCCTCAACCCTTCGGAGGATGAATCTGTGTACCTTGAGGCGTTTGGCTCTCGTCCTTCCACCTCCTGGGTGTCTCCCCCCTTTGACCCCCTCATGCAGGTGGTAGCTAAAAAGGCATGGACGGCTCCTGATTCAGTGGACCCCACTCCCAGGAGACCCTCAAAATTCATAACGGCACCAGCAGACAAACAGTTCTTGACGAAAGGAGTTTCTGTGGATGCTATGGTGGTTGCTGCTGCCACCAAGAAGGAACTAGCTGATCCTTCAGTTCCTGTCCATCCACCTAACAAGGAATCTAGGTCCATGGACAGGTACGGGAAGTGGATGTTCTCGTCAGCGACATTTGCTATGCGTTCGCTGAACTACCTATGCCATTTTACTCATCTTCAAAGGGACTTGATCAAAGAAGCGAGTGACATGTTGAAGGATCCTACAGCTGCGGGTTTTCAAGATAAGATGAACACTCAGCTGGCTACCCTGAACTCCATAGCCAACTCCTCCATGCGCCTCCTTTCTTATGCGGCTGATGGAGCGAGCAGGGCCGCAGGGACAGGTGTGGCCTTACGTAGGCATGCCTGGATGCGGCTATGCAATTTTGTGGACCCCTTTAAAACGTCTTTCACTAATTCCCCATTCGATGGATCATCTCTCTTTGGTCCTCAAGTGAAAGAAACCTTGACTAGGTGCGAGACTGATGGCAAGACTCTTTCTGCCGTCGGAGTCCGTTTTTCTACTCCTTCTAGGCCTTACCCCAAAGGCCAGAAAAGTGGAAAAATGTGGTTCTGTAAACAATCTCAAGGGACTTCGCCTGACGCACAGAGTCGGTTCCCCGCCAGAGGCAGAGACGGGAATAACAATGGTAGACGTCGCCCTAGAGGCAGGGGGGGTCCGCAGAACCAGGGCAATCGAGAAGCCTTCTCTGATAAGCCCTTTCAGCATCCCTGAGGTGTTGCCCGACTGCCCACCTTCGGAGGCAGTCGGGGGAAGATTGTCACTGTACCCAGAAGCCTGGCTATCCCTGACTCAAGACAAATGGGTACAGTCCATCATTTCCGAAGGCTATTCCATTCTCTTTCTTTGCATTCCAAACCAATCAAAAAAATCCCTTCCAGATGTTCCACCCGCTCAAAGGGATCTAGCGGTTTTGGAAATTTCAAAGCTGCTTGCGAAAAGAGCAATTCAGCCAGTTCCAGCAGACCAGCAAGGATCCGGAATCTACTCAAGGTTCTTTTTAGTTCCAAAGAAAACAGGGGACTGGAGACCAATTTTGGATCTCAGTATCTTGAACAGATCAGTCAAGAAAACAAGATTTCGGATGGTCACGCTGCAGTCCATCCTTCCCCTATTGGGAAAAGGAAACTGGATGTGCAGTCCATCATTTCCGAAGGCTATTCCATTCCCTTTCTTCGCATTCCAAACCAATCAAAAAAATCCCTTCCAGATGTTCCACCCGCTCAAAGGGATCTAGCGGTTTTGGAAATTTCAAAGCTGCTTGCGAAAAGAGCAATTCAGCCAGTTCCAGCAGACCAGCAAGGATCCGGAATCTACTCAAGGTTCTTTTTAGTTCCAAAGAAAACAGGGGACTGGAGACCAATTTTGGATCTCAGTATCTTGAACAGATCAGTCAAGAAAACAAGATTTCGGATGGTCACGCTGCAGTCCATCCTTCCCCTATTGGGAAAAGGAAACTGGATGTGCTCTATAGACCTTCAGGATGCGTACTATCACATAAAAATGAACAGACGCTCCAGAAGATTCCTCCGCTTCAGGCTGGGAACCAGTCATTTTCAATTCAGGGCCCTGCCCTTTGGTCTCACCACTGCCCCCCGGGTGTTTACCAAATGCATGGCAGTGGTAGCTTCTCACCTGAGACGACAAGGATTCCAGGTGTTTCCATATTTGGACGGGTGGCTCCTCACAGCTCCCACCAAGCATCTTCTTCTGATGGCCAGGGATTACACTTTTCGCATTTGTCAAAAGTTAGGCATTTCAATAAATTGCGAAAAGTCTGTTTTGTCGCCTTGTCGTACTATTACCTTCATAGGCGCAAATCTAGACACAGTAGACATGTCTGCGAGATTAACAGATCAGAGAATAACAGACATACACAAACTGGTCTCATTCCTTTTCAACAACAACAGAATCAAAGCCAGGTTAGTACTGAAAGTGTTGGGAATTATGGTGGCGGCCATACCTCTGCTTCCATTAGCCAGATTCCACATGAGAATCCTTCAATGGATGCTGTTTACACAATGGTCATACCAGCAACTTCCAATGTCCCACACCATTATGATCACGCAGACGTGCAGAAATCATCTCATGTGGTGGATGTCTTCCCCTCAGCTCTTATTGGGAAGATCCTTTGTTCCTCCCCCTCCGGTTGCTACTCTGACAACGGACGCCTCCCTGATCGGGTGGGGGGGGCATTATCAGGGCAGGACGGTCCAGGGCACATGGCAACCAGACGAATGCCACTTGCATATAAATGTTCTGGAGATGAGAGCAGTGCTTTTAGCGTTGCAAGCCCTTCAAGACTCTCTTCCCTTGGGAACGATTGCAGTCCAGACAGACAACATGTCTGTAGTGTGGTACATCAACAAACAAGGCGGAACCAGGTCCTACCCCCTGTGTCGAGAAGCACTCAGATTGTGGCAATGGGCGATTTCTTCTCAGCGGTTTCTGATAGCAACGCACATCCCCGGGAAGTCCAATCAAATCGCGGACAAGTTGAGCAGAGCTATCCTCATGCCTCATGAGTGGTCTCTGAAAGACTCTGTTGTGAGAGAAATTTTTCTCAAGTGGGGTCAGACTTGCTGCGATCTTTTTGCTACTCCCCAAAACAGCAAGTGCAGAGATTATTTCACTCTATTCCCTTTACCAGGCCAACCCAGCAGAGACGCTCTAGTCCAAGTTTGGCCCCGGGACTTCTGTATGCATTTCCTCCCTTCCCACTAATCTCTCAAGTGATACAGAAAGCTATCGCTCAGAAGGCCTCGTTGATCCTCATTGCTCCTTACTGGCCTCGACAGGTGTGGTTCCCCTTTCTACATCAATTTCTATTGAGCGACCTTGGCATCTGGACCTAGTTCCAGATCTTTTGATCCATCAGTCGGGTCAGTTTCATCGCTCCCTCCCCTCTCTGAACCTCACTGCTTGGTTCCTCCAGTTCCAACCTTAGCCAGGCTTCCTCAATTATCTCACTCTGTTCGAGATATTTTGATAGCTTCCCATAAATCTTCCACTGGAAGATTTATTTGAGTAAGTGGAAACGCTTCACATATTGGGCTCAAGGAAGGGACATAGATCCATTCACTGCTTCCATCCAAATAGTCCTTGATTTTCTAGCTGAACTCTTCCATGCAGGTTCATCTCCTTCTACTCTTAAAGTTCAATTGGCAGCTATTTCTAACTTTCATGTGGGTATTTCTGAGTCTGCCTTAATGTCCCACAAGCTTTGCAAAGCCTTTTTGAAAGGAGTTTTTCTTCTCAGACCTCCTATAAGAAATCCTCCTTCTCCTTGGGACCTAAATTTAGTTCTTACTTCTTTGATTCTTCCCCTTCGAACCTGCAGCCTCCTGTTCTTTAAAATTGCTATCATGGAAGACTCTCTTTCTGGTAGCTATTACTTCAGCTAGAAGAGTTTCAGAACTTCATGCACTCAGCTGTCGACCTCCTTATCTATTGTTCCATAAGGACAGGGTATCCTTACGAACCAACCCGTCCTTTTGCCTAAGGTAGTCTCGACGTCAAACCTAAATCAAAGCATTGACCTCCCTGTCTTTTTTCCAGAATATTCCAATAGGTCTGAACAAAAATTACACTGGCTAGATGTTCATCGTCAGTTGAGGTACTATTTGGATAGAACAAAACAATTCAGAAAATCTGACCAGCTGTTTGTCTCCTATGCAGAAGGCAGAAAGGGACTTTCAGTTTCAAAGGTATCATTATCTAGATGGATAACATCTCTGATTTCCCTTGTTTATGAAATTAGACACCAAAAGCTGCCTAATAAACCTAAGGCCCATTCCACCAGAGCTTTGGCTACTTCTTTAGCCTTCCAAGACAGACTGCCTATTGACACCATTTGTGCAGCGGCTACTTAGGCTACTCCTCACACTTTCATTTCTCATTATAAGTTGGATTTAGCTTCTAGGCATAGAGCTAACTTTGGTTCCACTGTTCTCAGGAGTCTGTTCCGTTAGGCCACCCGGGACAAGGTGCTAGGGATGCGGTCCCATCCAGCAAGAATGAAGGTGAGATAGACAACTTAACATATAGAAGTTATGTTCTTACCATAACGTTCCATGTTAGTTATCTTCTTCTCACCTTCTTCTTGCGTCCCACCCTCCTTCCCCCTGGCCTGGACAGACCTAGAGGAGTTGTGATTGTGACCTCTCTTTCTACCACCTCTTTTATTAGGCATATGCTGTTGTGCATATTTCCTGGATCAGGATATAGGTCACCCTTCTTTCTCCCTGGTTTTAGAGGTGGACTTTGTTTATAGTTATTCTGATACTATTATAAGCTGGGGTTAGCTTACAAACGAGATCTGAGGTAACTCACGCCTAGCATTGTGGGATATAAGGGGAGCCTCGAGCCGGTGGAACCAACTCTCGAGCTTTTAGAGTGGCCGTGAGCCGAGGTCGGCTCCGAACCCATCCAGCAAGAAGAAGGCGAGAAGAAGACAACTAACATGGAACGTTATGGTAAGAACATAACTTCTATTTCACCTGCATGATTCTTGCTCCATTTGTCATGGTTTTAGTGCAAGGATCCTACAGGAAAGAAAAAATAAACTTATTTTAAGAGGTTTGCTGAAAGGCCCTTTTGAAACGGGAGAAGGTAATCAGGCCTCTAAATCTGACAAGCCAAATAAGTCAGCTTTGTAGGCTCCAGTGTCTGAGCCGTCAAGCAGTCATAAGGAACAATTATCTTTGGAGCCGAAGGTTATTGGTTCTGACAAACCTGGCCTTCCTTCGGTTCCATCTGAGTCCTCGGAACTGTCACGGAGCCGAAAAAGGAGTCGGTCACCATCATTGGAACCAGTACGCTCTGTGCCACAATATATCTTACTATAGTCTGTGGCAGGTAGTCACAGGTCATCGACCCATTCCTCTCGGTCCTCCAGACGTTTATTGGATGATGAAGTAGAGCGGGTGGTGAAGAGGTTGCTGCTGATGCGGGCCCTGCCATAAATTCTTTCAAGCCCATCCTGTCGGAATGTGGAGCCGACTACTTGTATCTCAGGTGCTATCTATTCCTCCTCTGACTCGGATGAGTTCGGAGCCAGAGTGTCAGGAAGTCTTTGTGCTGGAACCAGCAGAGCCAGTAATCACCCACGATACCTCAGCTTCGATCTCGTCGATGCTGTCTTCCATCGAGGGATCTGGGAGCTGACACTCCCTGGTTGGCTCCGGGGGGAGAGTCGAATCGGACCCTTGTCGGAACAGACTCTCCCACTTGGCGCTTCAGCACAGGTAAGTTTGGCGCCCACATCAGCCTCGGAACCATCCTCCTTGGCACTGGGGTGATCTCCCAGTCCCTCATGACTGGAGTCTCACTCGGCCCAGGATCGAGGTGCCTTCGAGGTGATGAGGAGTGTGCTCTCCACTGAGTCTCCTCCACCTTCAGCTCCAACCACTCTTCCCCCTAAAGGGCCAGTATCTACTGCTTCATCATCCGTCCATCAGCCCCAGAGTAGAGAGTCAGTGCAGTGGAACCCCCTCTTCTGACACCTCCCTGGAACATCAGCACATAAACTCCCCTGAGTCTGTCACTTCTGATACCGATTTAGAGGATTCAGAAGGGTCCCCACTGTCGCCCTCTGAGGATGTTTCTTTTTCCGACATCCTAGAGATACTTAAGCAGAGGGGTGGCTGGAAATCCCTCTCCCCTTCTGAGGATGAGTCGGTATACCTGGAGGCATTTGGCTCTCGCCCCTCCACCTCTTAGATGTCTTCACCCTTCGACCCACTCCTGTGTGTCATAAGTCAAAAGGTGTGGGACTCTCCAGAGTCAGTGGACCCTGTTCTGAGGAGGCCATACAAATTCATTATGGCCCCAGAGGATAGACAATTCTTAACAAAGGGAGTTCCAGTAGATGCGATGGTGGTGGCAGCAGCCACAAAGGAGTTAGCTGAAACTTCTGCATCTGTCCATCCACTGGACAAGGAGTCTTGTACGATGGACAGATACAGGAAGTGTATGTTCTCAGCAGACTTTACCCTACGGTCGCTGAATTACTTATCACATTTCACCCAGCTTCAGAGGGATCACCTTAAAGAGCTAGGAGATAATGTACAAGGTGCTACAGCCCAGGGTTTGTCAGAGAAGATAAATTCCCAGCTTACGACCTTAACCTCGATTATGAACTCCTCCATGCGCCTCATCTCCTATGCAGCCGATGGAGCGAGCAGGGCAGCAGGCACAGGAGTAGCTCTTAGGAGACATTCCTGGATGCGCTTTTGTGAGTTTGCTGAACTTTTCAGATCTTCCTTTATTGACGCCCCTTTTGATGGGTCGTCCTTGTTCGGGCTGAAAGTAAAAGAGACTCTCACCAGGAGCCAACAAGATGGCAAGACTCTATCTACCGTCGGAGTGCATTTTTCCACCCCTACCAGACCTTATCCTAAAGGTCAAAAGAGTGGAAAAATGTGGTTCTGGAAGTCCAAAGGAACCTTGTTGGACGCTCGTGGTGATCTTTCCCCCAGGGGCAGAGGAGGAAATAACAATGGAAGACACTGTCTACGCGGCAGAGGGGGTTCGCAAAACAAGGGTGACAGAGATATGTTCTCCGGTCAGCCCTTCCAGCGGACCTGAAAGGAGACTTGACCGTCGGAGGAAGACCATCACTGTACCTAGAGGCCTGGCTACAATTGACTCTACAAATGGGTACAGTCCATTGTATCCAGGGGATACAACATTCCTTTCCACTGTACACCTCGTCCGTCAAAGTCTATCCCAGACATTCCACCCAGGGAAAGGGATCAAGCAGCCCTAGAAATTCAAAGGTTGCTAGAAAAAGAGTCATCAAAGACCCCGCAGATCAAATCGTATCCAGAATTTACTCAAGGTTCTTTTTAGTTCCAAAAAAGACAGGGGACTGGAGACCAATATTGGATCTCAGCAGACTAAACAAGTCGGTAAAGAAAGCAAAGTTTTGGATGCTAACACTGCAGTCTATACTCCCTTTTCTGGAACAAGACAATTCGATGTTCTCTTTAGATCTTCAGGATGCGTACTACCACATAAAGATGGACAGGCACTCCAGAAGATTTCTACACTTCCGGCTGGGAGCCAGTCATTATCAGTTCAGAGCTCTGCCCTTTGTTCTCACTACAGCCCCCAGAGTGTTTACCAAATGCATGGCAGTAGTCACGGCTCATCTGAGATGTCAAGGATTCCAGGTGTTTCCATATTTAGATGACTGGCTTCTGACTGCCACCACCAAGCACCTACTAATCAGAGCAAGGGACGCCACCATCCATCTCTGCTCAGACCTAGGCATTACTATAAATACAGAAAAATCTGCATTGTTGCCATCACACCGTATTACCTTTTATAGGTGCAGAATTAAACACAAACGACATGGTAGCAAAATTGTCTCAAGAGAATACAAACGCTACTCAGTTAAGTATCTATCTTACTCAAGAAGAAAATGGTACAAGCAAAATTCATCCTCAGGGTCTCAGGCTCAATGGCAGCGGCGATAACATTAGTCCCATTAGCACGACTACATATGCAGATATTACAGTGGCTACTCTTCGCTCAATGGTCCATACAGGAGTTACCCATGTCTCACAAGATTCTCATTATGGATGCCTGCAAGAGGGACCTACTATGGTGGCTTCAGTCCACTTAGGTAACGATGGGCAGACCGTTTATACTTCCCCAACCTGTCGCTACAGTAACCACAGACGCGTCCCAGATAGGGTGGGGGGGGGCATTATCTGGGACAGACTGTCTAAGGGGTTTGGAAAGATCATGAGTACCATTTGCACATCAGTGTCCTAGAGATGAGAGTGGTGCTTCTGGCGTTGGAAGCATTTCAGAGCTCTCTTCCCATGGTGACTATTGCAATTCAAACAAACAATATGTCAGTGGTATGGTACATCAACAAACTGGGAACCAGATCCTATCCCCTATGTCGAGAGGCCCAGAGAGTTTGGCAATGGGCAATTTCTTCTCATCGCTTTCTGACGGCAAACCACATCCTGGGGAAATCCAAGGTAATAGCAGACAGGCCAAGCAGAGCAATTCTCATGCCTCACAAGTGGTCTCTGAATCAGGAAGTTGTGAATCAAATTTTTCGCAAATGGGGTCAGCCTTGCTGTGACCTTTTTGCCACTGCATTCAGTGCCAAATGCAGCAACTACTTTGCCCTCATTTCTCCTCTGGGAGAGTCACCGAGGGATCCACTCATCCACGATTGGCCCCGGGACTTCTTTATGCTTTTCCTCTGTTTCCATTGATTCCAAAGGTTATTCAGAAAGCCAAATCATTGAGTTGCAGGTTAATTCTCATTGCTCCTTACTGGCCTCATCAGATATGGTTCTCATTCCTTTGGCTCCACCTTCAGGAGGACCCGTGGATCTTGGACCCAGTGCCAGATCTTCTGATGCATCAGTCAGGAACGCTTCATCCCACTCTTCAGAGCCTTAAGCTGACAGCTTGGTTACTCCACTTCCAATCTTAGCCAGGCTTCCAGAATTATCCCCTGCAGTACGTCACATTCTGGTTTCCTGACACAAAAAGATGACTAGGAAACTTTACGTAAGCAAATGGAGGAGGTTCACTTGTTGGGCAGACAAAAAACACATAGATCCCTTTACAGCGCCTATACCTGCAATTTTGGAATTTCTAACAGAAGTCTTTAATCAAGGGGCAGCAGCGGCCACTATACAAGTACAATTAACCGCCATATCATGTGGGAGACCTGGGATCCAATGTAATGTCCCATAGATTATGCAAAGCTTTCCTCAGGGGTACATTTCTGTTAAGACCACGTTTAAGTGAACCCCCTCCTCCATGGGACCTAAATTTAGTATCATCATCCTTGACCTTTCCCCCCTTTGAACCAGCATCCTCTTGTTCACTAAAATTTTTATCTTGGAAAACAATCTTTTTAACAGCAACTACTTCAGCTAGGAGAGTTTCAGAGTTGCAAGCTCTGTCTACCCACCCTCCATATTTGATGTTCCACAAAGATAGAGTTTCCCTCAGAATAAATCCTTCCTTCTTACCAAAAGTTTGTTCTGAAGCGAATTTAAACCAATCTATTGAATTGACTGTGTTTTTTCCTAGCTATGGCAACAAGGAAGAATATAAGCTTCACCAACTGGATATGCATAGACAGTTGCATTTTTACTTGCATAGGACCAAAGATTTCAGAAAGTCAGACCAGTTGTTTGTTTCTTATTCAGAAAATAAAAAAGGCATTGCAGTCTCAAAAGTTATTTTGTCCAAATTGCTTACTGAGGCCATCACCTGCGTCTATAATTCTCATAATAAAAAAACACCAGGGAAAGTTTAAAGGACATTCAGCTAGAGCGGTGTCTACTTCCATTGCCTTTCAATCTAGATTCCCATTGGATTCAATTTGTACTGCTGCTACATGGGTTAATCCTCACACCTTTATCTCTCATTACAAAGTAGATGTGGCCTCCAGGGCATCCTTTGGTTCCACTGTCCTGAAGAGTTTATTCCCTTGAGTCACCCAAGAAAAAGGTGCTGGGGACTCTGTCCCAACCAGCAAGAATGAAGGAGAGAGATGACAACATAACATAAAGAAGTTATGTACTCACCATAACGTTCCATGTTTATTGTCCAATATCTCGCCTTCGTTCTTGCATCCCACTCATCCATTCCCCCTCCTGGAGGATCTAGATGACTTTACAATTTGCAAATATGGTCTGATTTCCTTCTTGCCTCTTCACCTTTATGACCAATATATTTCATAAAATGTTTTCTGTATGTTAGCATACTCTAGTAGTAGTCTCTCAAACGAGATCTGGGGTACAGCCACTAGGCGTCCTGGGATAGGTTGTAGCCTCAAGCCAGTAGAAGTTCTCGAGCTTTGGTATGCGGCCAAGTCGGAGCAGAGGATTGGCTCCAAAACCAACCAGCAAGAATGAAGGGCGAGATACTGGGCAACAAACATGGAACGTTATAGTGAGTACATAACTTTTTTTCTGTGCTCCATTTCAGGTTTCCTCAGTTGTATGCAATGGTGAATAACACCCTCTCAGAACCTAGTCAATGCTTTCTTTTCTTCTCCGTTGATCCTAACAGTGTTCTTAAAGAAGAAAAGGAAGACTTAATCTACATAACTGCATGTTGGCCCAGACAGCTTTCGTTCATACGTCCTACCAAGAGGTGTGATTCTTCTCCAGTGCCATTATTTCTGAAGATGAAACTCTTGTCCTAAACACAAGTCAGAGCACTACACCCAGATCTCAAATCCCTGAATCTAACTGCCTGAAAATTCTCAGATATATTGCAGACAAGTATCTTATTTCTAGTCGTATCTATTTTTAAGGAAACTACATTCCCAAATACCAGAAAATAATACTTTTTTGACTAGATAAGAGTTTTTTGCAGGTGTTAAAACAGAGACTTAGACCTTGTTGCCTGCACAATTCATCATGTTGATGAATACACAAATATGTGTGTTCCTTATGCTGGCACAGCCTACTTATCCTTCATACTGCACCTTCCTGCTGTTTAATCCAGTATGTCTGTCTGATTCTCCAACTGTGGCTTCTCAACTTGCCATAAAATAATTTTTCAAGAGGATCCATCATCTCAACCCTGCAAGACATCCTTGCCTGAGACTTTGCCTCTTTTTTTGACACCATCAGTATGCTAGACTTGAAATGCTTTTTCTGGAAAGCTTTTCTTAATAGACATGTTTGAGTAGGAGGATTTATGTGCTTCTAGCACTAGTGTTTAAATAGATGTACATTGTTTTCCACAAGGGTAAAGTGTTATTAAAGGCAAATCCCTCCTTCATGCTTAAGGTAATTTCTGATGCATCTTTTAACCAGACGTCCTAATAGAACTTACCACTGCATTGCTCTGCAAAAAATAACGATGGAATTTCCTGTCTGTCTTCAATATTCTCATCTGAATGTAGCCGCCTCTGTTCTGCCCTATTCCTTCTCTCAAACCATAAAGTTTCTCATCTCATCGGTAACTCTAGTATTTTACTCTCTCCATAAATGTTGATGTCATCCCTTAACCTCTTCTTTTCTGTAAACATCACACAGATTAGCAATGCAGTCTCTCATCACTCACTTTTACATTCAGTCCTGTAGATTTTTACACATTTTAATATTCTGAATCTCTATCAACATTTAACTCTTGATTTTTTTTCTATTTTGGTACTCCTGTTCCCACTGTTCTATAACTGGCTTCCTGTAACTACTTTCTTCTTTATTGCAATCCCCTTTTTGTCTCCTCATTTGACCACTCCTACTTGTTGCATACACTTTGTCTATATTGAATCTGTAATCGCTATACTTCAAATGTTTGTACTCACAACGTGCATGCTGTTATCTGTTTGTAAGTTTTTCTCTCAATGAATATTTTGTGGCACTTTTCTCCTCAGGCCTCTGCTGAAAGGGGGTCTTGCATGGCCCAGTCAGGCCTTCCTGATAGCCAAAAATAAATAAACAAATAAATAAATCCTGTCCCTCTGTAGGTTCCCATTTCTAAGCAAAGAGGAAAGAACATTTAATTATATGGATTAATGTATTTCTTTTGCTAATTGGGTGAGTGGACTGGTCAAACTGACCCTTTTCAGCAATAACGAGTCATGAATTGACAAAAAATAACAAAGTATATGGGCATTTTCAAGATTTTACCTAATACACGGTATGTGCACTTACAAGATTCCAGATAGCAGTTCATAATGAAGGTGCAAGATGCAAGCAGTAATATTTACAAAAATGAGAATTATAGATGTATTGTTTACATCTGTAATATTTACATATTTATACACACAGTATTTGCACATTTGAGAGCTTTAAAAATATATAAAAATAACATGTTGCTACAAATTCTTTTGGTTTGCATTAGTCAGACCTGAAAGAGGAAGTAGCATTTGTAAAAGGTGGGTAGCAAAGGTAGGAGTAGAAATAGAATAGAATGTTAGCGGAAAAAAGATTTCAATTCGGATTTTGCTGGAAGCAATTGGCATTTGGTGGAGCACTGGAGGTGACTGAGTGGGAAAGGCTATTCTAAAGAAATGTGTTGGTTTGATAAAACTGCTTGGAGGAATGGAGTTTTATACTGCTGGACTATTGTGGAGATGCTGCATTCAGTTGTTTTTAAATCCGAGACCTTGAGAGAAGTAGAACTTAATTTGCTTTGTCTGTTCTGCAGTGTATGGCTAAACCATCCATCTATAACAAAGAATTGTGTACTTTTTAATGTTCTCTCTTGCATGTTAAAGATTCCATTCAAGAATGAGCCTTTTGATAACCATAGTACAGTTGTGTGAGTGCGCTCAAGTATATTTGAATAATTAGATCTCTGCTACAAGATAGGCTGCCCTCCTGTCCCCTAGCCCTGTGGTTACTCCATACTAGGAACAATTTACCTCTTTCCTAGCTTACCTACAGTTTTATTATGTTAAGAGGCATTTGGAGTTTTAACATACGTTTTAGTATAGTTACTGTTAGATACCGATTTACTGTGTGCTTTCTTGCCTTGTTTCAACAGCCCCTTAGTACTCCCCAGTTGCGTTATTGGTGTCATAAGAACCAAAAGTAAATAAATAAACAAACAAGTTAAATAACTGAGGTGAGCATGGGCACATGATTGCTTCCTCCTGCAAATCTCCAGTAATAGCCTTAGCGTGAGATTGTAGCTGAGCATGTCTTGCACTATGTAAATGCTGAAAAAGGTCTTGCCAAAGGACTAACATTTGTCTCCAAGTTTCTGTCCAGCTTATCCACCTGGTGTTATGGATTTCTGCAGCAAATCCTATTTTTCAAACATCTGCTGTGCTCTCCTATGTATTATCTCCACTGAACTTAATGGACAAGATCTTAATCATTTGTTTTTTTTAGGGATTTCATTTCTTGAGGTACTGAAAAGTGTGACAATTCACAGGTTATCAGTCTAGCCAGGAATTATGGGTTTTCCAAATTCATTTGTAGTTTTTTTTTACTTTTTGTATACCAGAGATTATAGTGCCACTGATTTACTAACAAATAATTCTTTTTTTTATTTATCATTTGTTAACCGGGAAAGTCCGACTTGGAACGAAGCCAGTTCTCAGTGGAGGCCTGGGGAGAAATGCTCCAGATGCATGCCTTTGTAACGTGGGAGGAAACAGGAGCACTTCGAGGAAACCGACACGAACGCAGGTAGAACATGCAGACTCCACACAGAAGGCACCCTAGCCGAGAATCCAACCGGAGAACCTCTTGCTGTGAGGTGATAATGCTACCGCTGCACCATTGGGTCATCCTGATTTTAGATGATACCTTAGTCTAGTGTAGACATCAGCATGCCAAAGAGTGCACATTCATATTGGAGCTCAGGTACACAGAAACATGCCTCTGCCCTGGTTTGTCATAGCTTACATTGCAGTATGGTCTCTAGCCAACAAAGGATGTTAGCAGCTCACAAAATTACCCTGAAACCCCTGGTTATATGGCTGTGATCCTTCTTCCTCTTCCACTGACCTAGGACAATGAGTTTGAAGGAATGCATAAGCTGATAAGGAATGAGAAAACTCGATGTTTACAGGATTGTGTATTTTGTTTTAGCATTTCTTTCTACAGTGCCTTGTGTTAGTTTAATTCCCAGTTGTAGTTGCTTCACTGCAGGGTCTTCATGTAAGCATTGTGACAGAAGTACATTTTTAACATTTATAATTCAAATGTGCAGCAGCAAGCACAACATTTTCATGCAACTCCACAGCTATGTCATACTAATGCTAAGATTTTTGAATGAAAACTTGGGAAAAAAATTTCCTGTAGAGCAACTGAAAGTCTGTTCCAGAGCTTGGCAACATGAACAAATAGGTATGAATTGTCGTATCTGTTCTTAGATTGAGGTATGGATATGCAAATCCAATAAACTGAACTAAAGTTACAATTTGGTTGCATCCTTCCAAGGTGTGTGTGTGTGTGTGTGTGTGTGTGTGTGTGTGTGTGTAAGTAAGTAGTGTGAGTATTGGTTGGATTTAAGCTATTGTGAACTGCATAGCAAGAAACAGTAATGGATTCTAGGATGATGACCTGATGCAAATCTCGCTGTTTACTTAGCCACTAGACAGAAGGCAGACATTGACTGGGTGATTCAAGATTTTTCCCTACGTTAACAACCCAGAGGTATAGTCTCTCTCCCAATATTTGATCACATCACAAATACTGCAACCACTGTCAAAAGGCCTGAGGTAAACATTAGTCATGAGTACTCTGTAATTTATTTTCTTCTACAGTGACACTAAATTTTTCTCTAGTATAACCACTGTCATTTATATATACTAAAAACTGTTGAAAGGTTTCTTCATTACCCTCCCTTATTAAAAAAGGTCGTCCACAAAACGCTTATAAAATGTAATATGCTTTCTATATCCATTGGATGAAGATATTATATCTCTGTCTTCCCATACATACATCACGATATTTGCACAGGTGTTGGCAACTCTTGTGCCCATCGCTACACCTTCTTGTTGATAAATTTTAGTGTCAAATAAAAATACATTATCAGTTAATACTAATTTCAACATTTCACATAGTATATTGATCTTCTGTGCACTATAACTGGAAACATTTTCCGGAAATGTCTTGACACTAGTTATGCCATACTCGTTAGGTATGGAGGTGAAGAGTGAATCAACATCCATCGTTACAAAATAAGATTCATTTGTAAGATGACCAGCTGACCAGTTACAGCTAGTTTTTTTGAAACAATTTTATATCTTTTAATATGATGGGCATTTTCTCCAAAACTAACCTTAGTTGCTGTTCCAAATACTTGGATATCGGCTCAGTGACCCACCCCCTTGATGACACAATTGGCCTCATTTGTGAGTCACTCATGCTTTTGTGCAACTTCGGTATACCATAGATTATTGGAAGTTTGGGGCTTTCAACATACAAATAATTAAATAAATAATCTGTAACTAATCCAGTATTATGCGTTTCACGTAAAACACCGTTTAACTTCAGAGACTATTTACTTCACTTCTTGTGATGACCTGATATTGCTCTTCCTGTAACATCATTTGCATTTTGTTAAACTAAAACTCTTTTCCCATTAATGCAATCCCTCAGCTTTAAGCATTTTGTACGCAATTTGGCCTTAAAGTATTATGGTACTACTAATAATTATGATGCTTCTACTTTAAAAAGAAGTAATGTTTTGTTCCGCAAATTAATGGTGCTTTACAGATACTTGAAAAGGCTGTAAAACAAGATATTATATACATTATATGAAAATTATAAAGTTGATAAGTATTATAATCTGACTAAAGATGAACAACAAGCTATATGTTCACTAGTTGAAAATCAGGATTTAGTTATGAAAGGTGCAGACAAAGGGGGAGGGATTGCAGTAATGGGAAAAGAGTTTTATTTTAAAATGCAAATGATGTTACAGGAAGAGCAGTATCAGTTCATCACAAGAAGTGAAGTAAATCGTCTCTGTTTGAAGTTAAAAGTTGTTTTATGTGGAATGCATGATACTGGATTAGTTATAGATTATTTCTTTACTTGTTTGTATGTTGAAAGCCCCAAACTTCCAATAATCTATAGTATACCAAAGTTGCACAAAAGCATCAATGACCCACGAATGAGGCCAATTGTGCCATCAAGGGGGTGGGTCACTGAGCCGATAGCTAAGTATTTGGAACAGCAACTAAGTTTAGTTTTGGAGAAGTGCCCACCATATTAAAAGATGCAACTAGTTTTTTAAAACAATTTTATAATTGGTCAGCTGGTCGTCTTACAGATGAGTCTTATTTTGTAACGATGGATGTTGATTCACTCTTCACCTCCATACCTTATGAGTATGGCATAACTCGTTTCAAGACATTTCTGGAAAATGTTTCCAGTTATAGTGCACAGAAGATCAATATGCTATCTGAAATGTTGAAATTAGTATTAACTAATGTATTTTTATTTAACACTAAGATTTATTCAAAAAGGTGTGGTGATTGGCACAAGCGTTGCTAACACCTGTGCAAATATCGTGATGTATGTATGGGAAAAGAGAGATATAATATCTACATCCAATGGGTATAGAAAGCATATTACATTTTATAAGTGTTTTGTGGACAACCTTTTTTTAATATGGGAGGGTAATGAAGAAACCCTTTGACTGTTTTTAGCATATATAAATGACAGTACTTTATTTTTGAGATTTAAACATTAGTTTTCATTTAAACAGATTGCATTTTTAGATGTTTTGTTGATAAGGAATGCAAATGGAGAGGTGCGTACTGAAGTGTACAAGAAGGAAGTGAAACGGAATAATTATTTGCATTGCAATAGCATGCACCCCCCCCCCTTATGTTTGAAAATATTGTTATGAATCCGATGCAAAGAGTAGTGAGGCTAAACACACAAGGGGACAGATTAGATCTTCAGTTAGAGAATATGGGTTCAGATTTTATTGCTAGGGGATACTCAGAGAGCTGTGTATAAAACACATGATGAGGTTAAACAACAGTACCTAAGGGACAGTATACACCCCCATTTTAGTAATGGATATCAAGTGAATGAAAGAACACAACCTAAAGCAAATAAGACCAGATGCATGCTTACTTATAATATGAATACTTCAGTGGTTAAAGACATAATTACAAAACATTGGGCAATTTTGCAGGATATTCAAGGGCTACAGGAAGAGGTCACTGATGCCCCTTCATTTGGATTTAAACAGAACTGTACATTGAAACAGACATGTTATAAGGAACAATCTAAAAGTTTTTTTTTTTTTACAGATTTGGGGCATAAGCATGATACATATAAGTATAATAATAACTGAGTCTATTGTAAGCATTTATATACTGGTAAATCAATAAGACATCCATTCACTAGACGTGAGTTTGTACTTCAAACCTATGGTAATTGCAGTACTAGTAACTTAGTCTATTTGGCTAAGTGTGAGTTATGTGACAGTTACTATATAGATATGACCAACAGAAAATTTAAAGAACGTATAGCAGGGAACCTTAGTGACATTAGACGTAAGCTGTTAACCAATGCACTTAAGTAAGCATATTTTTGATAGAGGTGATCAACACATTTTTTAAATTTATGATTTTGAAAGTGGTTTACAAACCTCTAAGGGGAGGTGATGTGAAGTTATTAACAGAAAGTGAGGAGATGAAATGGATTTTAAGTATGAGGTCTCGTATACCACCTGGTTTAAATGACAGTTTCACTTTAAAACCCTATTTGAGAGAGTTTCATCAGAAGGTTTGAAAATATGTCATGTGATTTTTACTAATTACTTAAGCATTGACTGCAGTTGCTGAAATGTGTTCACCTGATGAAGCCTTGATGGTGAAAGTTTTGACTTTCATGTGAAGTTTTAACTTGCGAGTTTTAAATGCTTTTTTTCTTTCTGGATTTGTTTTTGTACTAAGTGCTGGTTTTATGGACGTTTATAGAAAAGCTACTAGGAAGAGCAATTTGTTGCATAAAAGTAGTATGCATCCAAGGGATATCACACATAATGTGTTGAAAGGGCAATTCTATAGAATAATTAGATTGCACAATAATGACTCCCAACTAAAAACACGCTATTGACTCCCTTAAGCGAGTCTTTTTAGATGGAGGATACAGTGAGAAAGAAACTTATTCCTGTATTACCAACGCATGGAGAGAAAGGGAAGGGAGATGCAGAGCTTATTTCGAAGACTACGTCTGTTGAGAGAGGTACTTTCAGGTTCTCTTTACCATATTCTAGCGATATTAACAAATATTATGATATAAAGAAGATTTGGAATATCTTACATACTATTGAAAAGCTGAAGGGAGTGATAGATGCAACACCACACTTCTAGTTCAAGAACAATACATCTTTGAAGAAACATCTGCGTTACAGATCACAGTATTGTAAAAATGTAGTTCAATCAAGCAGGCGGGGTACCTTCACCTGTAGGGCCTGCTCAGCTTGCAAGTATGTATTCACAGTTTCAGTGTATATGCATCCACATGCTAATTTTAGAATAGAGCTTGACTTTTATGCGGATTGTAAGACAACTAATATTGTCTATTTTAGTAGCTGCTAGGTCTGTTATGCGTTTTACATAGGAAAAACTAATAGATCCCTAAAAGAAAGAAGATACCAGTGCATTAGCACAACATGTCATACAGCATGGATCAGAACATATTTTTAAGTTTTTGTACTTCAGATACTAGATTTAGGGATTAGAGGTGGAGACTTAGTCAATCTGACAGAGACAGCAGAGCAGAAATGGATTTTATTTTTTAATGCAGATAAACCACCTGGATTGAGTGGGTTGTCAACCCTTAAACCTTTTCTGAAAACACGGCCACTTAAACATTGATTTGCATTTAATGGAAATGTTTTTTCAGTAGTTTATGCTTAGTTTTTAGATGTTTTTATAGTGACTGCATATTGTACTATGTCTTTAATATATATTTGTTTCAATGCTAATTGTTTTACAATGACTGTCTAGCAACTGATTGACTGACTTCTATTTTAAATGAGATGTGTTTCAGTAAGCAACTAATCTGATGAAGCAATGTGGTAATCACAAAAGCGCTTACTTTTTTAAAACTTTTTATCAGTGTTAATAATTCATGTTGGTCCAGTATCTTAATTTTATTTTATATGTTCAGTTTGTCTGTTTGTACCGCACCTTATCCTGTATATTTTATTTGTTTTGACCCAACTGCGGACACTGGTAACCTTAGACCCATTAGCCTCACCAGATTCATATGTAAAGCAATGGAGTGCATTACCTTGCACCTCGTTAATCTTGACATTGAAAATATGTTAACATTGGACCTGCATCAGTTTAGCTTTGTTAGAGGAAGGTTCTGCCTTTTTAACCTCATTAATTTCTTTGAAAAAGTAACAGAAGCAATAAATAATGGTTATGCAGTACATACAGAATATCTCAACCTAGCCAAGGTCTTTGATGCTATTCTCTATGCAGACATTATTTTACAGGCTTGTAAATCTGAATATAAATCCCTGTGCTGTGCGGTGGCTAGCTAACTGGCTGTCTGACAAAACCCCTGTGGTTAGAGTAGCAGATGCCACTTCCGAAAGCAAACATGTCACTAGTGGTGTACTGTGGGGTTCAGTATTGGATCCTGTCCTATTTGGTATCTACTTCTCAGGCTTTCAGGCCAACATACCTGGCCTATGGTTATTTAAGTTTGTAGATGACTGTAAATTGAGTGTTATTTAATCTTTCACTGACTCACATTTGCTCCAGCATGGGTTAGACCATGTTAACAATTGGTGTAAAGATAGTGGTTTCAAATTAAATGTAAAAAAAAATAAAATGTAGTAAGTGAAATGTTTTTACATACCCTGTAGGTGACATAACCTTTCAATCAGACACGGTCATAAGGGATCTAGACACTCATTGTGATAGTTCCTTATTGTCTGTCCATCTTGTCTGTACAGTAATGCCGAAATCCTTCTGTCTGGTTCATTTAATTTCCAAAGACATTTCCACTAGATCCAAAGAAGTCTTTGTTTCCCTTTGCTCGTATCTCATCAGACCCATAATTTAATATAATGCACCTTATGGTATGTATTTGTCTATCACTCTTGTCAGGCCTTTTATTGGATGAGCTACAATGGTGCTATGTATGAGGGGTTAATAGTGGGTTGACTAAAGGTGCATTTGGGACTAGAGACTAGACTAGGCTATATTATATTAAATGCAAGGGACAGTACTGATGAATGCACTAACTATTTGCTCTGTGCTAACCAACAAGCAAAGTAGTTGTCGTACACTCACCGAGTTGCTGGTACAGTTTCAGACATAGTTTTTCTAACTGCGGTGGTGGTGCTGCTGCGGTAGCGTTGTCACCTCACAGTAAGACGTTGTCCACTTCAATTCTCAGCTAAAGCGTCTTCTGTGCGGAGACCTGCGTGAATGGGCGTACTTTCATTGAAGGTTGTGCATCAGGGCTGGCAACTCGGCACGTAAAAATCTGCTGCCAATCATTAGCGGACCGGAGTTCCGCTGTGGCGACCCCTAACCAGGAAAAGCCAAAAGACACAACAACATCTTGTCTGCTTCTGTACAAGGTGCTGCTAATCGCTATTGCCAAATTTATACATACACTTAAAACACAGGAAACTGGTTTCTTAGTCTTCTGGCCAATAAAGTAATTGCACTTAAAGCTTTCTTATGCGTTTCCCAACTAGGATGCCACCTACTGCCTCTACATGGAGTATTCCAGTCCTCTTAATGAAAAAAAAAATAGATTTCTTGAGAATGTATGCTACCACAAAACAGCTTTGACAAGCTAGCTAGACGAGGTGATTTCAAGTCAATCAAACCAACAGCAAGGCAGTTTTTAGACTGTAGGGACTTTAACTTCCTTTACTGACCTGTTAATTACAGTGGTAATGGGATTCTAAGGGGTTTTATTATCTGTTTGCCTGGGATGACATGACTGACCACGATGCTTTGCCAGAGATGGCTTTCACCTGTCACCCTTGGGATTCCGGATACTGGCTAAGGCTCTTGCCACCCCTATAGTGCCTTTTTTAGGCAAGGTTCAAATGACAAATTCACCACCTTAACAGGTACAAGCAAGCAAAATCTGAGGGTAATGCTACTCAATGCTAGAAGTCTAAACCTCAGAATGCATTCACTCGAGGCACTCCTTAAAATGGAGAACATCGACATCTGTGCAGTGACAGAGACCTGGTTCAAGGCTCCAGAGAGCACCCCTACATTACCAGGCTATAATTCATACCACATCTTTCAGCCACCTAACCAGGACCGAAACACTAAAGGTGGAGGCGTGTCCATATTCATTAACGATATCCACACCTCCAGGCTAGTTGCTCAGCATAATGCGTCCGAGATTATCCAAATGCAACTAACTCTGGGCAAGACCGCAATCCAAATTGTAACTTGCTACAGATCCCCAACCATGCCCCAGGATTCCCACTCCTCATTTCTTGATACACTGGAAAATATTAGGGTACAACCCAATACCCTAATAATGGGCAATTTCAACTACCCCACCATTAACTGGGAAAACTACTCATGTACCAACTCTTTTTTCAGCTTTTTTGGAATTCATAGATTCCAACACCTTGGATCAACTTTTCCACACACCCACCAGGAACAGCAATATTCTAGACCTGACCATTACCAATATGGGTGACCAGTGTTCCACACCAGAGGTCAATTCCTCGGACAGATCCGACCACAAGCTAATCACCCTAGACATCCACATCCCACCCCACCCCCATTAGGGAAACCACCGTAAAAAATTTCTCCAAAGCCAACTTCACGCTCCTTAAGACAGAAGGGGCAAACTTCACAACAGCCATGCAGACAGACAATAGAGGTACGACTGCTGAATCCTACACAAATGCACTTTATAAGCACTTAAATGAGTGCATGGATCATGCTATCCCTAACAGAACCAAGATGTTATCCTCCAAAAAAAGGAAGCCAATCTGGTGGTCCCCTGCCATAAACAAACTCTACAACTGGAGAAAGAAACTGTTACAAAAAAAGAGTAAAATCCCATGACTGGAAGAACTCCCTGGTCAGCCTCAGTAAGAAGCTGAGATCCCTCATAAAATCCTCTAAAGCTAGTTATGAAAACAAAATCGCCACTGATTCTAAAGACAACCACAAAGCATTCTATAGCTATGTCAAGAATCTCAATGGCAACACTCAGATCTGCTCGGAGTTACAGCACAATGGCACTAAATATACAGAACCAACTGATATTGCCAACATCCTGGCAGATAGGTTCAGTGCTAACTTTACCCCCCCCCCCCCACCTCCTAAAGGGCCCATCTCTATACCAGAAGAATGCAAAGTTCTTGTAATCATGGCTGCACAGGTAAAAACACACTCTCCAAAGCCAAGAACATGGGACCAGACAAGATCCTAGGCTGCATTCTACATGAACTACAGAATGAACTGGCACCCCACCAAAGCACCATGTTCAGTGATAGCCTCACCACAGGCTTTGTGCCTACTGAATGGCGCACAGTGACGGTTATCCCACCCACAAAGGGGGAGCCACTCCGGACCCTGGGAACTACAGCCCCATTAGCCTAACAAGCCTGATCTGCAAGGCCATGAAATGTATCATTATGGAACTTATAAACAAAGACATTGGTAATCTCCAAACTCTGGACCCCACCCAGTTCAGGTTTGTAAAAGGCAGATCATGTCTCCTAAACCCGTTTGACTTTGAAGCAGTCACCAAAGCCGTAGATGAGGATAAGGTGGTTCACACAGCCTATCTAGATCTCACCAAGGCTTTTGACACCATCCCCCACTCTGGAATTATAGATAAACTCACTAAACTAGGTATAAATCCCTGTGTCACAAGATAGTTTGCCAACTGGTTCACTGACAGAACTCGCACTGTGAAAGTAGCAGCCTCCAAATCCGACGTCAGACCTGTGACAAGTGGAGTACCATAGGGTTCAGTCCTGGGTCCTCTCCTGTTTGGTATCTACTTTTCTGAAGTACAGGCTAACACAGAAAGGCTTTGGCTAACAAAGTTCGCAGATGACTGCAAACTAGGAGCATCAATTGAAACTCCTAACAATGTGGACATCCTACAAAAGGGCCTCACTGAGACAGATGCCTGATGTCAAAGCCATGGCCTCAAGCTCAGTGTCAAAAGGTGCATTGTCATCCCCTTTGGTAAAAACTCTGTACCCATGAGCTACCACATAGGTGGTAGTCTACTTAACACCGAAAGTGTGATAAGAGACCTTGGGACACAGGTGGACAGTAGTCTCTCCTTTGATAATCACATCACCACAGTAGTCAGGAAATCCTTCTACGTGGCACACCTCATCACTAAAGGTTTCTCATCCAGGAAAAAAGAGGTCATTGTTCCCCTCTACTCATCACTCATTAGACCCATTATAGAGTACAATGCCCCTTTTGGTATGTACCTCATAAGACATCTACAAACAACTGGAAAGGCAGCAGAAATACCACACAAAGAGGATTACTGGCCTCAAACAGATGCCCTACGCAGACTGTCTCAAAAAATTCCAGCTTTACTGCATCACATATCGCCTACTCAGAGGTGATCTCTGCCTAACATACAAAGCTATGTCAAACTCAGTGCTGTTGGACATGCTTCACTTAAAGAAATCCCAATCCCTCTGGGCTACATGCTGTAGGGACCTAAACCTTGTCACCACAATAAACAGAACATGCTGAAGGGATAGATTCCTGTCCCAGAGACTTCCCATACTCTGGAGGAAACTACCTATGTATGTCAAACAAAACTCCTCATTAGCAATCTTCAAGAAAAATCTTGATGACTGGATGGAAAATAGGAAATTCAGCTCTGGGATCACCTCTGTAGCTCTGCTCAACAGGGGCACAGGAAAATATTTTTCTTGGGAGGCGGATGCCAGGGTACCTTTTTGGCTAGGCTTGTATAGGCCCTAGGGCTGCCTATGAAACTAAAAGATACTGACCTAGTAGCAATTTTTGGAAATTCTAGAATGAGTTTATCAAGGTTAGGTAAGACAGAGTTTCTTGATGTACTTTGTTACAGTACTGATCGGTATTGTGTGGATAGTGAATGATTTCGATATGTTAAAAGAGAGAGCTGTAAAGTTTGTGCATATGCCTTTTTTCAAGGATTCCAATTACGTGATCGAACTTCAACAAGTTTGAACCCTGTATCGTCAAAACCATATAGTCGAACTTGCAGAAGTTCGAACACGGAAAAAAAATAAATTAAACATGCAACAGTAAACTAACTGTTGCAAGCAGGGGGCAAGCCCCCCTGCACCCTCCAACCCCCCGCTCTTTAAATATACCAATTCCGAGACCACACTATAGTGCAGAAAGGGAATATTTCCCTTTACCGCACTGTAGTGCATTCTCGGAGTCCATATATTTAAAGGGTGTGGGGGTGCAGGAGGGCTTGCCCCCTGCTTGCAACAGTTAGTTTACTGTTGCATGTTTTATTATTTTTTTCTGTGTTCAAAGTTTTGAAACTTTGAACAGACAAGTTTCATATTGTCGTGTTCGAAGTTTCAAAACTTCAATCACATAATAGGAACTCTTTTTTCAAGAGCTGTGTCAGGTATAAATTGCTTTTCATAATTCACTTCATACAGGTTGATTCAGTTAGTGACGTTCAGATGCATATTGCAAACTTGTTAACATTCACATTCAGAAGGGGGAATTCCACATCTGCAAGACACAGTACGATGCAGATAGTAAATACAGTTGCTTCCCTTCTGTTTAAGAATACACGTCAGTTCCCCTTTGAAAATAGGCCTGTCTGAGTGGGACAAACCTAGTTAACAAAATATAAATAAAAATTATGAAGAGAATGGTACTGGTTACAAGAAATCTTGGTCCTGCATGAACATGCTATTATTTTAAGTAGTTTGGCTGCAGTTGGGTTGTCTTTGCAAAGTACTGGAGTCTAAGTCCATAGTGATGGCACTGATGAAAGCATAAATAATATACATATGTGTATTTGTCTTTACTGGATTTCCAAATGTCTGGAAAAATTCAGTAATGAGGCATCCTAGCTGTTTTGGCTCATATTTTCGATCTGTTCCTCATAACATTTGTGATCTTCTGGCAAATCCACTGAGCATTGAAGTCAGTATATAATGACTGCTATTTGAGCTTCAGGTTTAATATCCTTAAAAAATGCGTGCTAATGAAAACGTATTTTATATCAACTTTCAAAGTTTATAAGAGCAGTATTTGAAGTCTGTTGCTGATTTTGGATCTTTTTTAAACAATAAACATCTTTATTAAATTATCACATATGACATAGGCAATCATACATTTATATAAATGAAAACAAACCATGTTGACATAATTTTAGTTGCAAACATTATACATCACTTATAATCTATCCAGTCACTGTCAGTCAAAGGTTACATAGCTCATTCAAATCTTGCCTTCTTTTAAACCTCCGTCTTCCTCTGCATATATTGTTCCTGCAATTCCCACTTTTTTACTTTGTAATTTGCTTCTGCCCTTTTTGTAATGATCCCAGTTGCTTTTTTTGGCAGCCACCATAATTAGACTCAGCAAGGCCTTACCGCATCTAGGCAATTCCAATTCTGTATCATAGTTCAAAAAATAATTTCCTTAGTTACACCAATTTGCTCACCCAGTATGTCTGATAGAGTAATCTGCAGGGAATCTTTAAAGTCTGCCAACTCATTACACTCTCAAAAAATATGTTCCCAGTTATATCTTTCTTCCCTATCACATCTCCTACATTTGCTGTCTACCTGAGGAAAAATTATTTACAGTCTATTTGGGGTATAAAAATAGTTGTGTAAGCACTTACAAGCAGAGATCCTCAATCTTCTAGACTTATTTTCGAGACATACATATATCCACTCATTGCTTCTTTGTGAATTGTTTATCCAGTCTCTTTTCTAACCTCGTCTGATTGATTTGTATAGTTATGCAATATTTTATATGCTCTACTGATTATTTCTTTTTTAACAACAGCTTCTTTTCTGGATTCTACTAAAAATTACCAGTGTTGGTCTTTTGCTTAGGATCCACCAATTTCTTTCTCTTTGCCTATACTCTGATTTCAATCCTTGATAGGGAAGGCAATCTGTAGCCTGCAGTCCAAATAAATTCTTGGCCTCTTCCCATTCTATTAACTTTTGTCAGTTTTCTCAAATAAATTCCAGCCCCTTTCGCCTATTGCCTATATCCCTAATGCAGTAATCCGTATCAACATAATCTCCTTTCTCCATTACCATGTTAGCTTAGTTCTCAGAATACTTCCTACTACTTTTAAAATATAATATTCTGTGTGGTTATTGTTATTCTCCTTAACTGTATCCAAAATCCCAGTCTCTCCTTGTTTCTTGAGCTTCCCCCATTTCATCATCATCCCTTTCTACTTTGAATTGTAGTTTGTCCTTCTATTCTACTGTTGTAATATTCTTAACATGAGGGATACCCCACCAAGGGCAGCCTGGCGTCTGGCCAGTATACCAAAGCCTTTAATTACCTTAAGGTACCCCATACATCTTATGTATGCTCTTCACGTACGTAGGGCATAAAAGCAATATCCAGATGTACCACCCTCAGAACTTTCTGCTGTCAGTCTGAATGCCATCTTCAGTTATCGTTTTGCTCACCAGAGTTGTTTGCTGGTGTATCGAACCATTCAGATAAGTGCCCCATTGGGGTTGTATCTTTCATACTGCTGCTTTTTGTTGTGGGGTTTTGCATGTCATCCAGAAAAGGCAAATGCAAGTGTGGGAGACAGATTCCACATAAGAACAGTCATGAGCAGTGATTGTTTTGCTTAGGAACTACTCATGATCATAAAACTTACAGTATTTGTCAGTCCTTTGTGCCTAAGACTTTATGAAGTTGTCTTTTCTCCCTTGCAATTTATTTGGAAAACCATTCATTTCAAACTTTTAGCAAAATATGCTATGAAGGGAACTTCTAGGCCTGACATGGAGTTTTCACTGAAGAGAAAGGTCAAAACCTAGCCTCTTATATCAGATGTGTCTCTCGAGGCTGATGAAAGCAAGAAGGTTCGCCAGGTTCTTGGATTGGATTCCTCAGCTGAGACCATTTCAGAGGCCGCCATGGATCCGACAGCAGGCACTTCCTTGGAGGCAGTGCATTTGTCCATTTCAGATGGTCAGGGGAACCAAGACTGATTATCAAAGAAGGGCTTAGCTCCAATGACAGTTATTGAATGTAGGCCGATATCAGGCCCTTCCATGTTTCATAAGGCAGACATCCAGTTAAAAGAATCAAGACAACAAAAATTCTTCTTCTCTCAGGAACCCTCAAACTGAATGGCAAAAGTTTACCCAGGGCTCCTTCAGATGTCTCTGTCCCTGCTCCTCTTTGGACATCTTCCGCTCACAAGAGAGTTAGGGATCAGGATTTTACTGTTGAAGAGATTTCTTTGGATGAGGATTCCTCAGTTTATTCCACCCAGATTCCATCCCCTCTAGAGTATGCTTCTCCTGAAGAGGAATCTACCAGTCCAGAATCTCCTATTAAGGAAATTACTTTGAGATACCATTGCTAAGATGAGGGAGTTCAAGTGGGATTGCTCCCAAGTTTCAGATGTGCAAAAGAAATATGAGCTCCTCCAAACAGAATCTCCCTCACCATCTTCTGTTCCTCCAGTTTTGCCTATTTTACTGGATGCTTTCTCTTCAGCATCTCAGGCTCTGGATTCATAGCCCCCTGCTCCTAAGTAGCCTGACTATTTTTATAAAGTGCCTGATGATTGCAAATTTCTTTTCAAGTGCCCATCTGCTGACCCTTAAGTAGTTTCTGTTGCATCAGATAAGTCTTCCAAGTTACTGCCCTCTACTAAACAACTTCCTTCTGATAAGGAAAGCAGGATTATGGAGAGACTGGTAAAGAAGGTCTATACTTCTGCCACTCACCTTTCATGCTGTTAATTACCAAACTGATATGACCAGATACATTTTGGCTCTCATTTCCCAGGCTACTCAAGTTATTTCTGGCCTTCCAGATTCTGTGGGCAAAACTTCAGCCTTGTTTTTGTTAGGGGCTTCCTCTCAGGTAGCTTGCCATTCTGTTAAGTGCAGCTATCATGCAGAAGCTTCATCTAGAGCTGCTGCTTCAGGATCTGTATTTAGGAGGTATTCCTGGCTAAGGCTTCAACCTCTGCCAGTTGACATAAAAGCTAAGTTGGTGGATGCTCTCTGGAAAACAATGGCTTGTTTGGTACTGCTGCTGCTGCTGATTTATTTTAAATCCTTGCAGGAGAAAGACAAGGAGTTACAGGACTTGAGACATCTTTTTGTTTCACCTGTGCCTAAGTTCCAAAGGAACTTTCCTTCCAAGCCAGCTTTTGTTCAAGGACAGGCCTGTCCTCATCCTAAAAGTAAAAGAAAATGGAAGGAGGGCTCCTCAAGCTAAAACTACTCAGATGACTTCTGCTCAGAAGCAACCCTTTCCTGACAAGTCAGGTAGTATCTGACGATCACACTTTTCCCAGCCTCATTCCTCTCTCGCTTCATCTTTGTTTGTCTCTCTAAATTTGTTCAACCATAACCCAGGACTCATGGTTCTTTCCAAAATTTGACAAGGGTATTTCATGGTTTGGAGATCTCTTCCATCCCTTCATGGGCATTCCTCAGCCACCTCAGGAACACTTACATTTATTCCTAGAGGTGCTTCGAGAACTGTTACATCAGGGAACTATTCAAGAGGTTCCACAAGCCCAAAGGGGAAAAGTGTTTTATTTCAGAATGTTTCTGGTGCCCAGAAAGGGAGGGTCCTTGGATTCCCATTCTGGATATTTCACACACAAATACCTTTATGAAGGTTCCTTCCTTTCGCATGTTCTCATCAGACCTTGCCCCCTTTACTCCTTTCTCAGGCTTTCATGGCTTCTCTGGATATCATGGGTGTCTACCTTTGCATGCCTCTTCATCCACTTTTCAAGAAATGTTTGTTTCTCAGTTGCTTTCTAGCATTTTCAGTTCTCTTTGGCCTCTCTACTGCCCCAAGGGTATTCACCAAATGCCTAGCTCCTGTGATTGCTTTTTGCAGGCTTCAAGGCATCCAAGTATTCCCTTACTTGGGTGATGATCTGTTTCAAGCATCCTCTCCAGAGGCCTTACTGCAAAGTCTTCACTTTGCCATTACTCTTTTGCAGAGTCTGGGATTTACAATAAATTTCAAAAAGTCTTCTCTAATACCTTCTCAAGATCATGTTTTCCTGGGGTGCAGGATTCAGATGATGCCTATGTTGGCATCCTGGCCTCTGCCAAAGGCCTTGATTCTCATTTCCTTTCAAAATCTTCTTCCTCTGATCTCTGTCACAGCCAGAGAGTTTTTCAGACATCCGAGATTTATGGCATCCGTCCTCCCTATGTTACATTTAGCCAAATTCCACTTGAGGAAATTTCAGTGATTCCTGAAATCAGTCTGGCAACAACATGCATATTTCCTAAAATTTATAGATGTTCTTCGTTCCACATTGCTGCAGTCCTTACTATTGGGTAGTCCGCTGTCCAGTCGGCCCGAATACCAGAGTATATGGCTGACGTCGGTCAGGGCGCATTAGACTGACGTCAGTACGTCAGGGTACTAATGCGCATGACCGACGTCATATCCTCAGTCTTTTTTGCCGCATGGTCCGATGCAGAAGCAGTTTTGCGAGTGCAGGTTGGCGTTCTGAAATATTTCCGAAGCCGGAGTTTCAGACCGAATCAGAGTTGGCTAAGTACCCGTTGGGAACATTTTGGTTTTTTCTTGCCTCAGTATTTAACCGGATGTCAGAAAAAGTGAATAACTGTATTTCTTGTGGGAAACAGATACCTCATAGGGATTACCATACCTTGTGTATACCTTGTTTAGGGCCTGAGCACGACGTTGTTGGATGCCACTCTTGTGCTAGGTTTAACAAACGCACTATTAAGAGACGGTTAGACTGTGCCAGGTTAGTGTTTGGGAAGCGTTGCAATTATAAAATGCCGTCGGATGCTCCGACGCCTTCGTCAAGAAGCGCAAGGACAAAACAGCGAAGCCTAGGGTTGATGAACCGGCAGTCCCGGACGTCGGTTCTTTAGAAGGCTCAGTGGAGCCAGAGGTTTTGCCAGGAGTTTCTTTGGAGTCTCAGGCAGAGACTTTACTGTTACAGGATGTGCCTTCTCAGGAGGTAGGCCAGGCTGAGGGGCTTCTCAGGTAACTGTTCTTCCCTCTCTTCCCAAGGTAGTTAGAGCCTCTCCTTCTGTTGCCAAAACTTCTTTGAGAGGTAGGCCAAGTTCAGCTTCAGTGGGGGCTTCTCCTAGCATTTCAGGTTCTGTGTCTAAGAAACATATGCTTAAAATGGCAGAAGATTTGATTACTATGATTAGAGGTTCTATGCCCCCTCCTGATAAGAGGCCTAGGGTGGAACCGGAGTTTGATAGTTTTGAACAGTGTTCAGAGGCTTCTGAGTCTTCTGCGGAAGATTTGCAGGAGTATCCTCCTTATTCTGATTCTGATGTGGATGATTCCACTCCTACAGCTTCTCCTCCTGAGGATTTCTCATTTTCGGAGACTCTGCATTCCATGAGGGAGCACTTTAAATGGGAAGGCCAGGATTACTCTGATTCCAGGAAAAGGCTTAGGGAATTCTTGTTTTTGCCCCAGCATAGGCCCTTAGCTATACCTCCTGTGTTGAATGTGGTGGAAGATGTTTATGCAGAGGCTTCCCTGAACCCTGATTCTTTGCCTCCTGCTCCTGTTAAACCTGATAGGTACTATAGGGTGCCTGAAGCTCATAAGTATCTTTTTAAGAGTCCTAGGGCAGACCCGGAAACTGTTTCTCAGGGACCTAAAGGTGTTAAGGCCTCTGTGGTTAAAAACCCTGTTCCCACTGATAAAGAGGCAAGGGCTTTGGATAGATGGGGAAAGAAAGTGTATACTTCTTCCACTTTAGCCATGAGGGCGTTGAATTGTCAGTTTCACATGCTTAAATATCAAAATTATCTCCTTTCACAACTGAAATCTAAGGTGGATGCTTTGGCGGAAGGTATTGAGTGTAAAGAGTTGCTGGATTTAGTTCATGTGTCTGAACAAGTGGGTAAGCATTCTTTGCAATGTGGTTTTGATGCTGTACAGGCCTCCTCGAGGGTGGCTGCCACTAGTTCTGTTCTTCGCAGGCATGCCTGGTTGAGGGATCAGAATTTAGCTGAGCATGTTAAGACAAGGATTTTGGATGCTCCTTTACAGTCTGATGTGTTGTTTGGTTCGCCTGTGGAAGCAGTTTTAAAGAAAATGGAGGACAAAGCTAAGTCTATGCAAACTGTTAAAGATTTTTGCAGGTGCAGCCACCAAGTTTAGTAGAAATTGGCCTACTAAGGGATGGACATATCCTGCTTATGATTCCCAGTCTAGGGGTAGGTCTAGACGTGGTAGGGGCAGAGCTCAAGGTTCTTTTAGGCCTAGAACAGGGAGTTCACCTGCTCAGACTTCTGGTGAGGGCAGGGGTCAGTCCTTTCATAAACAGACCCAATGACCTGCCTTTTCAGCTGCCAGTAGATTCTCGTCTGGCAGCTCCTTTGGGAGGAAGACTGTCTCTTTTCAAGGAAAATTGGGATTTAATTACTCAAGACAGATGGGTGTTGGATATCATTCACCACGGTTACAGGTTTTATTTCCATACATTGCCCTTTTCAAAGGCATGCCAGACGTTCCTCCTCCACAAAGGAAAGAGGCTCACAAGCAAATTTCTCAGTTACTCCAAATAGGGGCCATTCAGCCAGTCCCTGTATCAGAAAGGGGCCTAGGATTTTATTCTCGCCTGTTCCTAGTACCAAAGAAGGGGAACACGTGGAGACCAATTTTGGATTTATCTATCCTCAACACTTATCTGGACATTCCCAAGTTCAAGATGTTGACGTTACAACAGCTTTTACCTCTGCTGGGCAAAGATCACTGGATGGTAACTTTAGATCTCAAGGAAGCTTACCTTCATGTGCCTATAAGACTGAGTTGCAGGAAGTATCTGCGTTTTCGAGCTGGAAATTCTCATTATCAGTTCTCTGCATTGCCCTTTGGCTTATCTACTGCGCCCAGAGTATTCACAAAGGTTCTGGCTCCAGTGATAGCTTACTTCAGGCTAAAAGGAATTCAAATCTATCCTTACTTGGACGACTGCCTGATTCTGGCTCAAGAAAAGGAAGACCTTCTACAGCATCTGGAATATGTTATAGCAGTGCTAAGATGCCTAGGGTATTCTGTGAACGAAATAAAGTCCAGTCTAGTACCCTCTCAAGACATGTGCTTTCTGGGTGTGAGACTGAATACAGCAGCCCAGATGGCCTTTTAACCCCGGACAAACAAAAGAGTCTATCACTTTACTTCCATCAACTATCTCATCAGTCCGTGCTGACTGCAAGGACAGTCCTTCAAGCATTAGGGTTCATGGCATCTTGTATTCTGGTGCTTCCCAATGCCAAACTGCATATGAGGAAGCTACAATGGTATCTCAAAAATGTATGGACACAGCACTGCCAGGATTTGGACACTGTCATTCAAATAATACCTTGCCTTCAAAAAGAATTTTTGTGGTGGGCTCAGGAATGTCACCTAAACAAGGGACTCTCTGTGACCTGGCCAGAGGCGAGTCAGATTTTAACGACAGATGCCTCGGACATTGCTTGGGGAGCTCATCTGAATGGAAAGTGGATACAAGACAAGTGGCCTGCCAGACTACAGCATCTACATATCAACATGAAGGAGATGTTAGCAGTCCAGTTTGCATTAATGGCTTTCAAGGAGTTACTTCTTCCAGGGCAGGTGTTGATTCTAACAGACAACACAACTGTCATGTGGTACATCAACAAGCAAGGGGAACACATTCTTATCCTCTATGCAGGCAAGCAATGATTTTATGGGAGACTGCGCTAAGCTTGCAACTAACTCTTCAGGCAAGGTTTCTGCCGGAGCACAGAACTCCTTAGCAGATGTGTTAAGCAGACAAATCATGGATCCCCACGAGTGGAAACTGGATCTTCATGTATTTCAGAAATTGACAGTGTCATGGGGAACTCCAGACATAGATCTGTTCGCTTCTCCACTAAACCACCAGCTGCCAAAGTTTTGCACAAAGGGGTTTCATCACACAGCTTGGAAAGTGGATGCTCTGTCTTTCAGTTGGAAAAACCTTCATGTGTATGCCTTTCCACCTCTGCCTCTTCTTCCAAAGGTGCTATTAAAAGTCAGACAAGACAAGCCAAGGATGATTTTGATAGCTCCAGATTGGCCTCGCAACACTGGTACCCACTACTAAGGAGTCTGGTAAGGAAGCCTCCATGGCCTTTACCTTTGATTCCTCATCTGTTATCTCAGAAGGACGGTCATCTGCTCAATGTCAAGCTTCACTCTCTTCATCTAACAGCCTGGCATATTCTGTGTTGAAACACAGCAGGTCTCAACTTCCTCAACAAGTTTTAAATGTGATTATGGAAGCTAGAAGACCTAGTACAAGGAAAGTGTACGCAGAAAAATGGAAGAGATTTTTATTTTGGAGTACAGCAAAGAATTTGGAGATTTCTGAGCCTAATTTGAGTGTGGCTCTTCAATATCTTACTGAGTTATTGGACAAAGGTTTGTCCTTCTCTTCCATTAAGATTCATGCTGCAGCAATTTCAGCTCACTATGATTGTGACCCACCATTGTTTTCGCATCCTTTGTTCAAGCAGTTTCTTAGAGGGGCAAAGAATATAAGACCCCACGTAGAGCTCCTACTCCTGCTTGGGATCTCAATTTTGTGTTGGAAAAACTTACTCTACAACCTTTTGAGCCTGCGGCTACTGCTGAATTGAAATACTTGTCATGGAAGACTGCTTTTCTGTTGGCTATTACTTCTGCAAGAAGGGTGTCTGAGTTGCAGGCCCTTATGGCAGTAGAGCCCTTTTGATTTTCCATAAGGATAGGGTATCATTACGTACTAATCCTTCCTTTATGCCTAAGGTGGTTTCTAGTGTGGCTTTAAACCAAACTATTCATTTGCCTACTTTTTATGCAGACCCCCAAAATAAAGGGGAAAAGATTTTGCACACTTTAGATGTACACAGGCAATTGCGTTATTATTTAAGCAGGACTGAGGATTTTAGGCAGTCTCAGCAGTTGTTTGTTTCTTTTGCTTTGAGTTCAGAGGGCAAGCCAGTGTCAAAACAAACTATTTCTAGGTGGATTGGGTTTTGCATTGCATTTTGTTATTCCCATCATGGCAAGGAGATTCCAGCTGGGATTAGGCCTCATTCCACTAGGGCTACTGCCACTTCAACAGCATTTCTAAGGGGGGTGGCAACTAAGGATATTTTGGAGGCAGCTACTTGGAGTTCAGTGCATACTTTCTCTAAGCATTATCACCTTCCTATCTACTCTAAGTCTAGGGCTGGTTTTGCCACAGCTGTTTTGCAAGGCATGTTGTCAGCTCCTACTTCTTTATGATTTGCCAGCCTCCCTTACCTCTGCTTTGGGATTCTACCCAATAGTAAGGACTGCAGCAATGTGGAACGAAGAACATAGTACAGTTTTGTACCTACCATAAATGTAGATGTTCGAGGATCCACATTGCTGCAGTCCAATTTACCCTCCCTCCTTCCCCTCTCTGTTTAGGGGTGGTTGTGTAGGTGAGGTTATATGCTGACATTTTTGTATATATTTTTGTATATATTGTACATATTTTTGGTGCAGGTATTTTGGGCCTTGTCTTTTTAGGGTCTTCTGACATCTGGGGCAAGAAAAGACTGAGGATATGACGTCGGTCATGCGCATTAGTACCCTGACGTACTGACGTGAGTCTAATGCGCCCTGACCGACGTCAGCCATATACTCTGGTATTCGGGCCGACTGGACAGCGGACTACCCAATAGTAAGGACTGCAGCAATGTGGATCCTCGAACATCTACATTTATGGTAGGTACAAAACTGTACTTTTCTCTTTATCCTTGTCTAAAGAAGGAACTTCTCTGGTGGATTCAGCAGTTGTCTTTGAACCCAGGCCTTCCCTTCCATCCCCCGCTTCCATCTCAAAACCTGTTCACAGATACTTCATATGTATGCTGGGGACTAGCCTTTGGCACTATGAAAGTACACAGGGTCTGGAGGAGCACATCAACATCAAAGAGATGAGTGCTTTCTGCTAGCTCTTCAAGCTTTCCATCCCCTTCTCTCCCCAGGGCCTCTCAAAGTGTTTACAGACAACACCGCAGTCCTGTGGTATGTAAACAAAAGGGAGAAATAAAATCTTATGTTCTTTGCAGGCTAGCTCTCATGGTTTGGGAACTTGTGGAACTTTATCATGCGACTCTTCATGTAGTTTATATTCCCTCAGGTCAAAACTATGTGGCAGACACTCTGAGCAGGTCCTTGACTCAGTCCGATGAATGGGTGCTTCACAGGGATGTATTTCTGGACATTGTCCACAAGTGGGGTACTCCTGAAATAGATCTACTTGCCTTCCCTCTGAACAATTTTCTAAATTTTGTGCCAGAGTCCCAGGTCCCTTGGTTTGGAAGGTGGATGCACTTTCATTTTCTTGGAAGGGGATGTTGCTATATGCATCACCCCCCCCCCATTCTGAAAGTTCTGTTCAAGATTCAACAGGACAAACCCAAAATCTTGCTGGTGACTCCCTTTTGGCCAGGACAGCATTGGTTTCCTCTTCTTCTGCATTTAGCCAAGGGTAATCATCACAAGTTACCTCACAGAGTGGACCTACTCACACAAGACATAGGATCTCTAATCCATCCCATCTTGTGCACTCTTCATCTGACTCTCTGGGTGATAGGATTTTGATTCCTTATAGACACCTTTTCTCTGAGGCCGTGCTTAGGGTTCTGCAGGAGGCCAGGAAACCAAATACTAGGACATTCTACTTATCCAAATAGAAGACGTTTTCTGTCTGGTGTCTTTCATGTAACCTGGAACCACTCTTGATGGATGTTTCTGTGGTTCTTTCTTATTTGTATGAATTGCTCAGTGCTGGGTTGGCTTATTCCTCTGTTAAGTCCCACTTATCAGCTATCTCTGCTTTTCTGTCTTTATCTCCTCCTTTAGCTTCTAGGTTTGAGTCAAAACTATTTCTTAAAGGCATCCTTTACATTAGCCCTCCCAGAAAGCCTGTTGCCCCTCCTCCCTGGGGTCTTAATTTTGTTTTGGAGAAACTGACTGTGGCTCTGAGCCTGTGGCTTCAGCTTCCTTGCAGAACTGTTCTTGGAAGGCTGTTAGGAGGGTATCTGAGCTTCAAGCCCTTATGGCTTGTCTTCCTTTTTTGTTTTTTTCATAAGGACAGGGTGTCCTTGCATACTAATCCTTCTTTTATGCCCAAGGTGGTGAATGAGTTTGTGACAAATTGAGATGCTGCCAGCCCAGCTATCTGGAATTCTGCAAATAATTCTATGTCATTTGTGAATAGTAATATGATTTGTATGCTTATCTTACAAATGTAAGAAAGCTATATGTTATGTGTATATTAAACTACTGGTGCAGAAGTGGGTGTTGAATTTTATGTGCTGGCCTGAGCTTCAAGAATATAACCGCAGTGTACCCTGCTGGAAAAGAGCAGAAATGTGTATAAATATATGCCTATGCAAATGCATGTTTTGATAGTAAAGGATGGAACATACAGAGTTAACTTGCAAACCCTCAAGAAAATAAGCTGAAACTGTTTACAATTGTGTTCTCAGCTTCAGCAAGAAGACAGAATGTCTACAGCTAGGGTATCTTTCTGTTGTCTAGAAATTGGAAATAATTCTAGGTTTCACATGTAAAAGTAACAGTTTTACAACTTCCAATTCCAGGGAAGCTTCCGAAAGATAAGTAATTTTGACACAGAGGTGTCAAAGAATGACATAATTTGAGATAACCCAGCAGAAATGTTTAATAGTAATTTAAGAACTATCCTAGAGAATGAGTGTACATTTTGTATCTGGTCTTGGATCTGAAAACATCCATCTTCAGCACTTTTCATCTGTATTTACTTGATCTGTAAGTAAGACTTAGATCATAGCATCTCTCTTAGAGATAGATAGAAATATAGTAAGATTAGTTTAGATGTTTTCTGTATTTATGTGAGACTGTCCTGCAATGTTGTTTTAAAATAATTCCTGTGATTCTAAACTGTCACTGTGTTGAGTTATTGAGTATTGTCTTGTGCTTTTTATTTATTTATTTATTTTATTTTACATTTGTTGACCGGGATTGTCCTACTGAGCTGAAGAGCCCTTTTTCAGCAGAAGCCTGGGGAAAAAAGCTCCAACATATTAAACAATTTTCATTATAAATTAGCATTAAACAGCAATGTTACAGGATTATTACAAGACATTAAGTAGCAATACAATGTTATACAGTGTCAATAATCAGGAGTATAGCAAAACTATTTCAAGATGTATAAAAATAAATGTCATTAAGATGAATATAGTTTTGGGGGTAAGTGGTTACAAAAACCCAGTTTTTATCATAATGTAGTTGCATGAAGGCAAGACAATTACAATAGAATGTTTCTCTGTGGCAGTTTTCTTAATAGATGTTAGAAGACAGTAGAAAGAGTAGTTAAGGAAGATTAGAGAGAGCTAGTGAGAAAAATGAGTTTAGGGCAGAAAGTAGATTAAGGTATGTGGAGAGTGCAGTGGCAGAACCAGTGACTTTTAAAGTGCTCTTTGTAAGATTATGCTCAACAAGATATTAAGGTTGAATGTAACTTTGCTACAAATATGCAACATAAATAAGGAATAAGATAAAGCTTGCTTAAATGTAGAAACAGAGTTTAGTAATATGTGATTAGCATCCATACTAAATGACTGTGGCTTAAAAAAATAAGGAACTTGCTTATGAGTGCATTACACACACATCAAGAAAGCTGACCTTACAGACATGACAAGAATGTCATTTGCTTTCTTTAAAGAACTGACAACAGGACATGTTTTTCTAAGAAAGTTTAAAAATGTGCTTTTCTAATCCACAAGGCGTTTCCTGGAAGACAGTTTACTTATCAGCATTTGCATAAGAATAGACGTGTCAGCATTTGCGTCATCGAGGGAGTATTTTTCCAAAACCAAGAGGATGTGTGTTTAACAAAAAATATATATAAAGTCTGTATTAAATCTAGTTGTGTTAGGGACACATTTTGTCCTGAGGTAAATGTTATATCTCTCACATCATCTGTACTATATGAGAAGTAAAGTAGAACATTTTCTGAAGCTGTAACAGAAGTACATATGGTTTATTATAAAAAGTTATTGGTTACTGTTCTTAAAGACAGGTGCTGCAAAAGTATATTCTCTCATCAGTGTATTTAAACAGAATCCAGCCAGCAAGACTGAGTGTCTTAAGAAGACTTCAAATCCATCACAGTAAGCATCAGAGTAACAGCACAGTGCTACAGCACTTGTAAAATTAATTTTTCACTCTTTGGTGGATGTCTTAAATTGTTTAGGATGTGTAAGGCTCCTGATTTCTAGTGGGAGGCTATTCCAAGCAATACTGGGGTGATAGCTGTACATGTTGTGTCCAACTTTAGACTTGGGTTTGTAGATTTGTAGTAGGTCTTGGTTAGAGCTTTGGAGAGGTCTTGACGGAGAGTAATGGGAGATGCATACACTGTTGTAAACTCCTGGTGTTTTGGCTGAAGTGTGATTCTCAAACAATCTGGAAATATATCACTGATAAGTATATTTCTTGACATTTTAACATTTCAGAGTTCTGCATGGTCTTAATTTTGCCTGACTGAATTTTTTTTTTGCCTGACTGAATTATTTTATATATTTTCTGGCATTGTTTTATGTTTCTCTGTCCTGAAACAGCTTCCCTCCTATTCCCGTGGTGGAGCTTATAAAACTGGTTTAACAGCTTTCGTGTTATCCGATTGCTTCAAGGCTTGCTGATTTAAAAATTGTTTCTGTTTGTAAATTCTTGCATACACTTTTGGAAGCTCCTGGTGTTCTGGCTGAAGTGTGATTCTCAAACAATCTGGAAATATATCGCTGATTGATAAGTATATTTCTTGGCATTTTAACATTTCAGAGTTCTGCATTGTCTTAATTTTGCCTGACTGAAGTATTTTTTTGCCAGACTTATTTTATATATTTTCTGGCATTGTTTTATGTTTCTCATCTGTCCTGAAACTGTTTTTTTCCAGGCCACCCTATTCTTGTAGTGTTGTTATAGTTGGTGGCTTTGCAGTTGCCCGCCCCTACTGTAAATTTGATCTGGGACACCCCTCCCAGTCTGGTGTTCACTCTACTTAATACAGAAAGAACATTTGAGAAGGCCAACCCACTTAGGTTCTTAACCTTGAATTTTTCTTCTGCTTCTCATTCCTCTCTCCTTGCACTTTACTTAAAAAATAAAAAAAATGCACTTTATTTTGCTTTTACCTCTTAAAAGTACTCTATTGTATTTATTCTGCTGCATTTATTACTGTTTGGTAGTAGCCTGATTAAATTGTAACTGTTATTCTAAGCCTTTTGGTTTAAGCACATGGGCTTCAGACCAGTTGTTTTACATTAAGAAGGTTTGTGGTCTGCACTGTTGCGGCAGGACAGGTAGCTTACATCCTTCTAAGTTGGGAATTGCTGACTGAAGGCTCAGTGACTGTTATTCTAAAAGTGTATTAGTTCTGGTTTAAGCACTTGGGCTTCAGGCCAGTTATTTTACATTAAGAAGGTTTGTGGTCTGCACTCTTGTGGGAGGAGAGGCTAGATTCTGTCCTTCTGAGCTGGGAATTTCTGGTTAAAGGATTATTGTGCCTGCTTATTTGAACTGCTTCTTTCTGAAATTGTGCACCTTGTTTGCTGTAGCATAGACTAGATTCAGGCATGCTGAATCTAGCTTTGTTTGTATAACTTGAGCACTAATCCAGGCCATCTTTTTGGATAAGGTTCCCCTGCACCCTAGTGGCAGGAGTGTGCCGTTAGAACTTGTCTAATTGAAGACTGCTGGAACAGGTCTCAGTTTTGGTTAATTGGGTAATTTGATTAAATTAGTTTGCTCATTTTCTATTGTTATAAATATAAAAAAATTGCACTGTATTCATCTACTTTTACTGTATTTGTGTTTCTTCCTACTTTATTGCATTTATTCTGCTTGGTAGTAGCCTGAGGCCTGGGGAGAAAAGCTCCAGCATCAAGTTATACAAATACAGTACATCCAGCATTATACACAAAACAGGTTACATCATGTATGCTGAGCATGGTAATATAACAGGAAATTAATAAAAACACTCTAGGTAAAAGAAGGTATAGAACATAGGTAAAAGACAATGTCAGTTAAAGTACATCCAGCATAATACACAAAGCAGGTTTTATCATATATGCTGAGTATAGTAATGTATCAAGAAATTAATAAAACACTCCAGGTAAAAGTAGATGTAGAACATGGGTAAAAAGACAATGTCAGTTATGCATTGGTAAGAGAAGAAAATAAATCAAGTAAGATTCTAAAGTTAAAAGTACTCTTTCAGATGACCAAACCTACAGGGGATCAGAGATCCAGCATGTGATCAGAGAGGAGTTTGGGGAGTTAATAGTAGTATGGGTAGGGTTATGTGATACAAGGGCATAACCATGTACTAAGAAGGTGCGATTTGAGGGAGTTTTTGAATATGGATGTGGAGGGGCCAGTGGACACGGATAGGGGAAGAGAGTTCCAATTTCTGGCAATGGTGTGAGAGTAGAGTGGTTTCCCTGCATTATTGTTAGCCTTGGTGATGGAGAGGAGAGATTTTTCATTGGATCTTGGGTACCAGTTTGCAGTATAGACAGTAAGTAGGTTGGATAATGAGGGGTGTTTTTTTCAGAATATTTGAGAATAGGTAGGCTATGTCCAGCTGGTGATAGTTAAGTAGCTGTGGTACCTCAAGCCATTTTAGTTCTTTTAGTGCAGCACAGTGATAGGTTCTATAGGTTGAGTTAGTAGCAAACTTGGCTATTTTAATGTAGCATGATTCTAGTTTGTCTAGGTCCCGTTGTCTGATTTGGGTAAAGATTGGTGCTGCGTATAATAGAGTTGAGAGGAGGTGGCTTTGTGCAAGAGTGACTCTTGCTTTTTGTGAGAGAGAGGATTTATGCCTGTATAGGGAGCCTAGTTTTTTTGTGAACAAGTTTTATGGTATGTGAGATGTGAACATCAAAGTGGAGATTGTCTATTTTATTGCCCAGAAGTTTGGTGTGGTTAGAAGGGGAGATGGTGGTGCCGTCCTTAGATGTTCTGGTAAAGGGGAGGGTTTTGTTATCTATTAGGGGTAAATAGTAGCAGTTTTGTCTTTTTGGGATTTAGAATTAGTTGGATACCTGATATCCATGTTTCTACTGAGTTAAAGGTATCTTGAGGGAGTGTATGTAGGGTGGTGGGAGATAAGGCGGAGCAGATCAGGGTTGAATCATGTGCATATTGTATAAGTGTGGCATGTTGTGTAGCACTATTGAGGTTATTTGTGAAAAGTGGTGGTGCTGTGGTAGCATTGTCACTTCACAGCAAGACGTTGTGCCGTTCAATTCTCAGCTAGAACGACTTCTGTGTGGAGACATGCGTGAATGGGCGTACCTTCCTTGAAGGTTGTGCATCAGGGCTGGCAAACTCAGCACATAAAAAATCTACTGCCAATCATTAGCGGACCAGAGTTCCGCTGTGGCGACCCCTAACTGGGAAAAGCCAAAAGACAAACAAGAGAACAATAGCGGACCCAGTATAGAGCCCTGTGGGACTCCTATGGTGGTTGGAAGTTGTGTAGACAGAGTTCCTTTCTACTGGACTGATTGTTGCCTGTCAGATAGGTAGCTTCTGAACCAGGCTATAGTGGAGGAGGTGAAGGATAATGATGTTAGTGAATCTAGTAGAATGGAGTGGGAGACCATATCAAATGCTTTTGAGAGGTCTAGAAAAATGGCTGATACATATTTGTTATCATTCCTGTGAAGGTTTATATAATTAGTGAAGGATAGAAGGGCTGTGGTAGTGCTGTGATGTGGACGGAAACCGTGTTGTGTGGTAGATAGTAGATTGTGTGTGTTAAGAAATGTCATCACTTGCAAGTGGATGCATTTCTCAAGAACTTGAGCACTAATCCAGACCATCTTTTTTGGAGAAGGTTCCCCTGCACCTTAGTGGCAGGAGTGCACAGTTTGAACTTGTCTGATCAAAGACTGCTGGAACAGGGCTCAGTTTTTAGCTTTTATTGGATAATTGGTTAATTTGTTTAAATCAGTTTGCTTATTTGCTACTGTTATATTTAAAAAAAGACAGTTTATGCATCACTGCTTAGCTAGGGTTAAACTTCCCAGCACCATAAAGTCTGCTCTTCAAATTTTCCCTTAGAACTAGCCAGCTTTTTTAGTTTTAGCACTCAAATCTGTTTCTTTGATGTCAGCACTTGTTCAGAATTCATAGTAAGCGCTAAATAAGCTACAAATTACTACAGCACTCAACTTTCCTCACTTGCCTGGAGGAAAACAGTTTTTAGTACTTAATAAATAAGCACCTATCCAGGCATGTCTAAGGGTCAGCTCCCGGTGTTTTCTCCTGTCTACCTGATGAATCTGGGCATCTTGGGGCAATGCAGCAATTGCCTCATGTACAAAGACAACCCTCTCCTCCTACCACCCAACAGTACAACCTGTGAGAGATGCACTTATATAGGCAAACTGGAAGCAAAGCTCTCTTCTCCCAAGACTGGACTAGACAGTCAAGAGGAGAAGGTAAACACTTGTACCACACCACACTCTTCATATAGTCCCTCAAAACCTACACCAACAAAACACACACATAGCAACACAAAACACACACCTACATTCGCGGAGGCTCTCAATAAAAATCTGCTCAAGCAACAGAGACCTTCAAAGCAGAAACGCCAGCAGCCTCCACCCCCAACACAACCCAAATGACACATAGCCCACAAACTCAGTGTGCCACTCAACCACAGCCCATAAGGCATAACAACGTACCCAACACTGTAGTCATAGGTGACTCTATAGTCAGGTACACTGATGTTCCACTCACCAGGTTAAACAAGGAGAAAGTTACTGTCAGCTGCCTGTCAGGTGCCAGGATCTGCCACATAATGCACTCTGGTTACTCCACAACAAGTTCAAGTATGATTCTGTCATTGTCCATGTTGGAGTGAATGACCTGAGATGTACCTCCCTGGACTACATGAAAAGAGACATGGAGGAGCTCTCCGATGTTCGTGTCTCACTGTTGCAGTCATTACATTTGGGTTATCCTGCTGGCAGGTTGCCCTCAGTCGGCCTGAATTCCAAAGTCTTGGGTCCTGCGTCGGTTGCTGTCGCTTCTTTCCTGACGTCAGGTCATCAGGGGTATAAAAGATGCAGCCGATGCCATTTTCTTCAGTCTTTCTTGCTGCGCGGTGCCCGAAGCAGAAGCAGTTCGCAAGTGCTGGTCAGCCAACTCGATTTTCGTGTTCAAGTTTCAGATCCGAAGTCTTCATTAAAAGCTAAGTACCCTGTTGGAGAAACTTTTTTCTTGCTCCAGACCGATGTCAGAAAAAGTTAATAATTGTATTTTTTGTGGGAAGCAAATACCTCATAAGGACTTTAATTCTTACTGTATTCCTTGCCTAGGCCCTGACCACGACGTTGCTAGTTGTCGGTTTTGTGCTAGATTTAGCCAACGCACTATTAAGCATTGGTACAATTTTGCATTAAGCTATTTTGGATGAAGATTTAATTATACAATGTCGGATAGCCATCCGACTACCGGAGTTCACAAAAAAACGCAAAGAAAAAGGCAACCGAGGTCCAAAACCGACGACGAAGCTTCTCCTAAGCAAGTCGCCGGTTCTCAGTGAGGCACTTTGCAGCCCCTGACACCCGCTACTTTAGAGTCGCAGGCCGCTACCGACTCCCATGTGGAGTCACCCAGGCCACTGGAAACTCAAGGTATTGGAGCCTCAGAGATTATTCCCTCAGATGGGTCCGGAGCCGCTGAGCAGGCATCGGCTTCTTAGGGTGTTTTCAGACCTAAACAATTATATATTAAATCGACTTCAAAGACATTTAAAGGCAAAGAAACACATTCACCAGCCACAAGGACAGGCCTCCATACCCAAAAAAACAGATGCTCAAAATGGCCGAAGACTTAATTACCTTGATCAGGGGTTCCCATCCCCCTCCTGATAAGAGGCCTAGGCAAGAGACAGACTATGAATCTTCAGATCAGGTTTCCATTTCTTCTGATTCCTCTTCTGATCAGGAATATTCTCTTCCCCCCTATGAGGATTCTGATGCTGAAGAATCAATTCCTTCAGCTTCTCCTCCTGAGGACTATTCGTTTGGGGAAAACTTGCATACCATGAGAGAGCACTTCACTGGGAGAGCCAAGATTTTTCAGAATCTAAGAAAAGGCTCAGAGACTTCCTTTTACTACCTCAACACAGGCCTCTAGCTATTCTGCCTGTGTTGGAAATTGTAGATAATGTGTTCTCCGAGTCTAGTCTGACCCCTGATTCTTTACCTCTAGCTCCTGTTAAGCTGGACCGATACTACAGGGTCCCTGACTCTCATAAATTCCTTTTCAAAAACCCTACTGCAGACCCAGAAACTATTTCTCGGGGTCTAAAAGGGGTCAAGGCTTCTACTCCAAAAAACCCTACCCCCTCTGACAGGGATTCTAGGGCACTGAATAGATGGGGAAAAAAGATTTATACATCTGCTACTTTGGCTATAAGGGTCTTAAATTGCCAGTTTCATATGCTCATATATCAGCAATATATCATGACACTCCTTAAACAGAAAATGATGGCAAATTCTAAATGTGCAGAAAACAAAGAAATGCAGGATTTATTGCATGCAGCTGAACAAGTTGGAAAGCATACTTTGCAATGTGGGTTTGATTCTCTGGAGGCCTCCTGCAGGGCCGCTGTTATGGGTTCTGTCATTAGGAGGTATGCTTGGTTAAAGGAACAAAATCTGCCTGACCATGTTAAAGCAAAATTATTAGATGCTCCTTTACAACATGATACCTTGTTTGGTGTTAAGGCAGTAGAGCTGTTAAAGAAAATGGAGGATAAAGCTAAATCTATGCAAACGGTCAAGGATTCCTTACAGGTACAGCCACCTAGATTTAGCAGACACTGGCCTACAATGAATTGGTCCTTTCCAGTCTCAGACAGACCTCAAAGGGGCAGATCCAGATGCCCTAGAGGCAGATCACAGCTGCAAGGATCCTGCAGGTCTAAGCAGTGGAGTGCTTCTACCTCCAAAGGTGGAGAAGACAAAGCACAGTCATACAGGAAACGGTCCCAATAACTTCCCCCTGCCTGCACCAAGCACTTATCTTCTGGCAGCACCCTTAGGGGGAAAACTAGCACTTTTTTCTCAAAACTGGCACATTATAACCCAGGACAAATGGGTTCTAGACATAGTGTCAGAAGGCTACAAGTTTCATTTCCATACCCTGCCAAGGGCAAACGGTTGGCCAGACCTGCCAAAAAATCAATGGGCAGAAGCTCAAAAACATGTCGCAACTCTCATGGACATGAGGGCTATTCAACAAGTGCCACAGCAAGAGCAGGAACAAGGATTTTACTCAAGACTGTTCTTGGTACCTAGAAAGGACAAAGCATGGAGACCAATACTGGACCTATCTATTCTAAACACTTTTCTGGATATACCAAAATTCAAGATGTTGACCTTACAGCAGCTTCTGCCCATGCTGGGCAGCAAGGTTTGGCTCGTGACTTTAGACCTAAAAGAGGCATACTTGCATGTCCCAATCAGACAATCATGCAGAAGATACCTCAGATTCAAGGCTGGCTCAAAGCATTACCATTTCTCTGCACTGCCCTTTGGCTTATCTACTGCGCCCAGGGTCTTCATGAAGTGCCTGGCACCAGTAATTGCTTACTGCAGACAAAGATGAATACAATTATATCCTTACTTGGATGACTGCCTCATACAAGCAGGGAACAAGGACATTCTACTACAGCATCTGACGTTTGTGATCAGACTTTTAACATGCCTAGGGTACACAGTCAACAAAAAGAAATCAAAACTAGTACCGTCTCAAGAGATAATATTGCTGGGTGCAAGCTTAAATACAACTGCCCAGATGGCTTACCTCACTCCAGACAAACAAAGGCAACTGACTACCTATTTCAAGGAAATGGCAACAAAGGCCCAGTTATCTACAAGAAAAATTCTGCAGGCTTTGGGCTTCATGGCATCCTGCATCTTACTAATTCCATATGCAAGACTGCATATGAGGAAAATTCAATGGTACCTAAAAAGTGTCTGGACACAACGTTGCCACAGTCTGGAAACAATGATTACTCTAATTCCCTGCCTGCAACAGGAGTTTCGATGGTGGACAAAGGCCTGTCATCAAAACAAGGAACAGCCATTCTCGCTACCCCCAGCCAGGCAGAGCCTAACGATGGATGCTTCAGATTATGCCTGGGGGATACACATGGCAGGAAGAGGCATTCAGGGCACCTGGTCCACAAACCAAAAGCATCTACATATCAATCAAAAAGAGATGCTAGCTGTTCAAAATGCCCTGACAGCCTTCAAGGACCTACTTCATGCGGGCCAACTACTAATAAAAACAGACAACACCATGGTTATGTGATACATAAGCTGGGGGGCACTCATTCTTATCCCCTGTGCAGACAAGTCATGGCTTTATGGGACACAGCATTGACTTACCAAGTTCATCTGCAGGCACAATTCCTGCCAGGAAAGGAAAATACTCTGGCAGACGAACTAATCAGAAACCTCATGGATCCCCACGAGTGGCACCTGGATCCACAAGTCTTCAGCATAACAAAGAAATGGGGACACCCGGACATAGATCTATTTGCCTCCACTCAAAACAATCAACTAAAAAGATTCTGCACAAGGACTTATCACAGACAAGCTTGATAAGTGGACGCATTATCTTTCAACTGGACAAATCTATCAGTATATGCCTTTCCTCCACTGCCTCTCCTCCCCAAGGTACTCCTAAAGGTCAGGCAGGAAAAAACAAAAATGATTCTGATTGCCCTAGACTGGCCACGCCAGTACTGGTATCCGATCTTAAGGAACTTGTCCCAATGCCCAGCCTGGATCTTACCTCAAATACCTCATCTACTGTCCCAGCAAAACAGTCAGATTCTGCACAGCCAACTCAGGACCCTAAACCTGGCAGCATGGCTGATAATGTAGCCATACAAACCACACCTCTCAGTAAAACTGTGATGGATGTCATTTTAGAAGCCAGAAGGCCTAGTACTAGAAAGTCCTATGCTGGGAAATGGAAGAGATTTTGCGCTTGGAACCAAGCTATAGGAACTGATACAGCTGTCCCAAATATTCCTCAAATTTTGCAATACTTAACTGAGATGCTGGACAAAGGCCTATCTTTTTCATCAATTAAAATCCATGCCTCTGCCATTTCGGCTCATTACAATACAGAGCCACCACTCTTTTCTCATCCTTTATTAAGGCAGTACCTCAGAGGAGCCAAAAACTTAAGGCCTCCAAGGAGAATGCCAATACCTGCATGGGGCCTCAATTATGTCTTGGAAAAACTCACCTTATCTCCTTTTGAGCCAGCTGCTACTGCGGATATAAAGGTCTTATCTTGGAAAATGGCTCTGCTCCTAGCAATAACTTCTGCAAGATGAGTTTCAGAGCTACAGGCTCTCATGGCTGTGGAACCCTTTATCATTTTTTTATCCAGACAGGGTCTGTCTGAGAACAAACCCTACATTTATGCCTAAGGTGGTATCCAGTGTGGCCCTTAACCAAACAATTCATTTGCCAACTTTTTATCCAAATCCACAGAACAAGGGGGAGAAAATTCTGCATTCTTTGGATGTACACAGACAACTTAGATTCTACTTGGACAAAACTAAAGTTTTCAGAAGGACAGAACAATTACTAGTGGCATATGCCACAGCATCACAAGGAAAGGCTATCTCCAAGCATACTATTTCAAAGTGGATAGGTTACTGCATTCATTTCTGCTACTCACAGCATGGCAAACCAGTGCCTAAGGGCATTAGGCCACATTCAACCAGAGCTGCAGCCTTTCTCAGGGGAGGAGCAACCAAAGACATTTTAGAGGCTGCTACTTGGATTTCAGTGCATACCTTTACAAAACATTACAATCTGCCTCTTTACTCTAAATCCAGGGCAGGCTTTGCCACTGCAGTTCTGCAGGGCCTCATAGCTGCTCCTAATGCTGTTTAACTCCAGCCCCCCAACCATAGCTTTGGGACTCAACCCAAATGTAATGACTGCAACAGTGAAACACGAAGAACATAGTACAGTTGTGTACACTTACCATAAATGTAGATGTTTGAGTGTATTCAGTGTTGCAGTCCAGGTTTCCCACCCGCCATTCCCCTTATTTTTGCTGGAATTTATCTTTACTTCTCTAATCTATACAACCTAGGTGGTGTATTTGCTTATAGATGAAGGTAAAGCTTATTTTGGTGCATGTATGTTTTATTTACATAATTTTAGCCTGCCCTTTTGGGGGCACCTGACATCTGGGGCAAGAAAAACTGAATAAAATGGCATCTGCTGCATCTTTTATACCCCTGGCAACCTGATGTCATGGAAGAGGCAACAGCAACCATTGCAGGACCCAAGACTTTGGAATTCAGGCCGACTGAGGGCAACCTACCAGCAGGATAACCCAAATGTAATGACTGAAACAGTGAATACACTCGAACATCTACATTTATGGTAAGTGTACACAACTGTACTTTCTTGTTGAGTAGCATCCTGCCGTCACACAGAATGATACCACAGTACAAGGACAAAATAATTGACTTCAACAATTGGCTAAGCTTCTGGTGTCATTCTAAGGGGATCCAGTATCTGTCAGCCTGGGATGTCATGATCGACAGACCATGATGCTTTGCCAGAGATGGCCTGCACCTGTCACATTTGGGATTCCAGATACTGGCTAAGGCTGTTGCCACCCCTATAGTGCCTTTTTTAGGCAAGGTTCAAATGACAAATTCACCACTGTAACCGGTACAAGCAAGCAAAATCTGAGGGTAATACTATTCAATGCTAGAAGTCTAAACCTCAAAATGCATTCACTTGAGGCACACCTTAAAATGAAGCACATAGACATCTTTGCAGTGACAGGGTTCAAGGCTCCAAAGAGAACCCCTGCATTACCAGGCTATAATTCATACCACACCTTTTGGCCACCTAACCTAAACTGAAACACTAAAGGTGGAGGCGTGTCCATATTCTTTAAGGATATCCACATCTCCAGGCTAGTTGCTCAGCATAATGCATCTGAGATTATCCAAGTGCAACTAACTCTGGGCAAGACCGTAATCCAAATTGTAACAGATCCACCACCATGCCCCAGGATTCCCACTCCTCATTTCTTGAGACATTGGAAAGTATTAGGGTACAGCCCAACACCCTAATAAGGGGTGATTTCAACTACCCCACCATTAACTGGGAAAACTACTCATGTACCAACTCTTTTGTTCAACTTTTTCTGGAATTCATAAACTCCAATGCCTTGGATCAACTTATCCACACCCCCACCAGGGGCAGCAATATCCTAGACCTGGTCATTACCAACATGGGCAACCGGTGTTCCACACCAGAGGTCAATTCCTCGGTCAGATCTGACCACAAGCTAATCACCCTAGACACCCACATCCCACCCCACCCCCCATTAGGGAAACCACTGTAAAAAATTTCTCTAAAGCCAACTTCACACCTCTTAAGACAGAAGTGCCAAACTTCATGACACCCATGCAGGCGGACAATAGAGGTACGACTGCTGAATCCTACACAAATGCACTTTATAAACACTTATACGAGTGCATGGATTGTGCTATCCCTAACAGAACCAAGATGCTATCCTCCAAAAAAAGGAAGCCAATCTGGTGGTCCCCTGCCATAAACAAACCCTACAACAGAAGAAAGAAACTGTTGCAAAAAATAGTAAAATCCCATGATTGGAGGAACTCCCTGGTCAGCCTCAGTAAAAAGTTGAGATCCCTTATAAAATCCTCCAAAGCTAGTTACGAAAACAAAATCAACACTGATTCCAAAGACAACCACAAAGCATATATAGCTATGTCAAGAATCTCAATGGCAACATTCAGATCTGCTCTGAGTTACAGCACAATGGCACTAAATATACAGAACCAACTGATATTGTGAACATCCTGGCAGATAGGTTCAGTGCTAACTTTACCCCCCTCTCATCCCCTAAAGGGTCCATCTCTATACCAGAAGAATGCAAAGTTCCTATAATCACTGCTGCACAGGTAAAAAACACACTCTCCAAAGCCAAGAACACAGCATCCATGGGACCTGACAACATCCCGGGCTGCATACTACATGAACTACAGAATGAACTGGCACTCCACCTAACCACCATGTTCAATCATAGCCTCACCTTTGTGCCCACTGAATGGTGCACAGTGACTGTTATCCCATTCCACAAAGCGGGAGCCACCACAGACCCCAGAAACTACTGCCCTATTAGCCTAATGAGCCTGGTCTGCAAGACCATGGAACTTATCATCATGAAACTTCTAAACAAAGATATTGGTAATCTCCAAACTCTGGATCCCACCCAGTTCGGGTTTGTAAAAGGTAGATCATGTCTCCTAAACCTGATGGACGTCTGTGAAGCAGTCAGCAAAACCGTAGACTAGGGTAAGGTGCTTCAGATAGCCTGTCTAGATCTCGCCAAGGCTTTTGACACCATCTCCCACTTTGGAATTATAGATAAACTCACTAAACTAGATATAAATCCCAATGTCACAAGATGAGTTGCCAACTGACTCACTGACAGAATCCACACTGTGAAAGTAGCAGACTCCAAACAAATCTGACTTCAGACCAGTGACAAGTGGAGTACCACAGGGTTCAGTCCTGGGTCCTCTCCTGTTTGGTATCTACTTTTCTGAAGTACAAGCTAACACAGAAGGTCTTTGGCTAACGAAGTTTGCAGATGAATGCAAACTAGGAGCCATAATCAAAACTCCAAAACAACCAAACAAAACAATGTGGACATCCTAGAAAAGGGCCTCACTGAGACAGATTCCTGGTGTTAAAGTCATGGTCTCAAGCTCAATGCCAAAATCTGCATTTATTCCCCTTTGGTAAATACTCTGTACCTATGAGCTACCACATAGTTGGTAGTCTACTTAACACTGAAAGTGTAATAAGAGACCTTGGGACCGAGGTAGACAGTCTCTCCTTTGATAATCACATCGCCACAGTAGTCAGGAAATCCTTTTACATGGCAAACCTCATCAGAAAAGGTTTCTCATTCAGGAAAAAATAGGTAATTGTTCCCCTCTACTCGTAACTCATTAGACCCATTATAGAGTACAACACCCCTTTTGGTATGTACCTCACAAGACATCTACAACAACTGGAAAGGCCACAGAAATACCTCACAAAGAGGATTAGCGGCCTCAAACAGATGCCCTACACAGACCGTCTAAAAAAAACTCCAGCTTTACTCCGTCGCATATCGCCTACTCAGAGGCGATCTCTGCCTAACATACAAAGCTATGTCAAACCCAGAGCTGTTGGACATGCTCCACTTAAAGAAATCCCAGTCGCTCCAAGCTACATGCTCTAGGGACCTAAACCTTGTCACCACAATAAACAGAACATGCTGGAGGGATAGATTCCTGTCACAGAGACTTCCCATACTCTGGAACAAACTACCTATCTATATCGAACAAAGCTCCTCATTAGCACTCTTCAAGGAAAATCTTGATGACTGGATGGGAAATAGAAAATTCATCCCAGGGATCACATCTATGGCTCTGCTCGACAGGGGCACAGGAAAATAATTTTCTTGGGTGCCGAAATCCAGAGTACCTTTTTGGCTAGGCTTATATAGGCCCTAGGGCCAATAGCCTAGTACCTACCTATGAACCTATGAGAGGGGATAGTGATGGGCAGTAGGAAGGTTGGTATAGGATAGAATGGATGATCTGGAGCTGAGATAGAAGAAGTTGGTGGGGTAATTCAAGCCAGTTTAGGTGTTCTAGAGAGAGACAGTGATGGGATTTGCAGGTTTGTTGGGCAGCAAATCTAGCAACCTTTGTTGTAGGTAGATTCAAGTTTGGTCAGGAGTGCTGAGTTAAGATTTGTGAGAATTTGAGAATTCTACATTAGACTGGGTGGAAGGCAGGTAAGAGAGAGAGTAATCTTGGCTTCAGAGGTAAGGAATTTCTTGTTATGGTAAAGGAGCCCTAGTTTTGAATGAGTCTTTTTGATACAGTTATTAACATGCAAGTCAAATTTAACCTGATCGTCGATTGTTACGCCTAAGAGCTTAGTGCTGGATTCTACCTGAATGGGAGTGTTATTAAGAGACTGTATGGAGAAGGAGGGTTTAATATTATTGTTGAACATTTTTGGTAGGAAGAGTAACTTTTTTTTTTAGGGTTAAGGATGATCTGGTTGTTGGAGAGACCTGTTTCAACTAAGTTAAAAGATGCTTGCATAGCTGAGAAGAGCTTAGAGGGAGAGTTGACTGTGGTGATGACTGTAGAGTCATCTGCGTATTGCACTAAAGATGACTGAGGACAGGAGGTGTAGAGCTGATTAGTAAAGACTCTAGGATAGACCCTTGAGATGCACCCATTTTTATAGGGAGAGGAGGGGAGAGTGCAGAGTGCCATCTCACTGATTGAGATCTATCAGTGAGATAGCTGGAGAACCATGTAACAGTATCAGAGGAGAAGTTGAGGTTATGCAGTTTGTGCAGCAGAAGAAAGTGTGAGACAGTGTCGAAAGCTTTTGAGAGGTCTGAGAATAGGCAAGAAGTAAGTTTATGGTTGTCCATGGCTATAGAGACAGTGTTGAAAGATAATAGAGGTGTAGTGGTGCTATGTTTGGGTCTGAAGCCATGTTGAGTGGGTGTAAGCAGATTTTCCCTGTATTAGGTACTGCATAACTTGTTTATGAATACATTTTTCTAGTACTTTAGAGAGAGGGGAGAGGATATTGATAGGTCTAAAGTTGGAGATAGAGTAGTTACCTCCTTTCTGTATAGGTAGAGTGTAGCATTGTTTCCAGATGGAAGGGAGTGTAGATTCAGAGATAGAGCGGTTGATTAAGATAGATACAGGGAGAGCAAGAGAGTCAGCTGCTAGTAGAAGAAAAGTGGAAGGAATATTGTCAGCTGATGCTGAGCATGGTTCTAATTTAGAGTAGAGTTTTGATGTAGCTAGTAGGTACAGGTTTGAGGGAGAATGTATTTGAGGAGATAGTATTAGGATTAGGTTCAGAAAAGTTGGAGATGTTAGTAGTAGAGGAGTTTGGGTTAGGGTTCAGTAGCTTAGATATTGAATCGATAAAATAGGTATTGAAGATAATGGCAGTTTCTTCAGATGTCATGTCTGGGCATGGATTGGTGGAGCTAAGATTACCAGGATGCAATATTTGGTTAATAGAGTTCCTAGAATTTTTTAGAATTATATTTTAGGGCTGTGGGAGGTTTGTTATAGAAGTTCTTTTTATCTTTGTGTTTTTTTGTCAGATTTCTGAGTTTTTTATATTTTTGCAAGTCTGCAGGGAGCTTAGTTTGTGATCATTTTTTCCATAATTTGTCTCTAGTTATAAGGGTACAAGTGGCTTTTGAAAGCCAGGGAGATATGGTGGATTTAATTTGGACTTTGCAAGGGGGAGCAAGTGAGTCTAAGATGCTACGGAAGGTGGAGTTGAAAGCTAGGACTCCTTCTTATAGTGGGAGTTGGGTAAGGAATTTCCAGTTTACTTTAGAGAGGAGGGCATTAAAGGCTTCTAGATAGAAGTTAAAGCGTTTGCAACAAGTGATAAATCTAGGAGGTTTTGAGAAGTGGGGAGTGAACCTAAGCACTTTTATAGGGGAGTGATCGCTCAGGGTGTTTGGTAGGGTTTCAGAGTTATGATATTTGGAAGGAATAGATACAAGTACCCAGTCAATAAGAGTGCTAGATGTGTGAGAGTTGTTTGAGTAGGTTGGGAGATTAGCGGAATAAAGCCATATAAATTAATATGAGTATTAGAGTTTGGATTACTACCCGCGGTAGTGGTGCTGCGGTAGCGTTGTCGCCTCACAGCAAGACGTTGTCGCGTTCCATTCTCAGAGCATCTTCTGTGTGGAGGCATGCGTGAATGGGCGTGCCTTCGTTGAAGGTTGTGCATCAGGGCTGGTAACTCGGCACGTAAAAATCCACTACCAAACATTAGCGGACCGGAGTTCCACTGTGGTGACCCCTAACCGGGATATGCCGAAAGACACAAAATTAGAGTTTGGATTACTGGGAGTTAACCAGTTAATGTTGACATCCCCAAGGAGGATAGTTTCACTGGGGATGTGTTGAGAAAAGTATGAAAGAATATTTTCAAGCAAAGGAATGTTGTCTTCTGGAGGAATATAGATGGCTGCTACTGTGATAGTGGTGTGGTCATTTATTTTAAGGTTAGCTGTAAGTAGTTCAGCAAGAGTAAAGGATGGGATAGGTTTCATAATACTTGTAATGGTGAGGTGGTTGGAGTAGAGGATGGCTACGCCACCCCCTTTTTTGTTTTGGTGATCTATGCAAAGTATATTATAACCAGGGGGGAGAATGTCTTTATCAGAGGTTTGGGGGTTTTGCCAAGTCTGTGTTAGGGTGATGTCATCAGGGGTGTGGAAGGCTATCCAGGCATGGATTTCACTAACTTTGTTTAGAATACTATGGGCATTCATAGAGTAAAAGGAAATATGTTTGTTTGGAGAGGATGAGTTTATTAAGTAGGGAGCGGTAGAGTTATGCATGGTGGGGTGATGGATAGGCCCAGGATTTGGATGTACTCCAGATAAACATAGATGTAAGCAGTTTTGGTGAAATTGCAAACTGCCATGTTGGAACATTGGTGAAAGTGACCCTGCAAAAATTAAGCAACAGTGAAATAAGTGCAAATATCCCAACATGGGTAATGTGTTACCAAATAAAAGTCCGGCAGTATTGAATGTGAATTCACATTAAAGCAGCAGTTCACAAAATTAATATATAAACACTAAACTATACAAAATAAATATAATTTTAACTCCCTCTTCAAAGAATAACCACTTCAGACATATAAAAATGCACAACCCTCACCACTAGCACCAGCGAGGGACGAGCACATTGGGAGGATGACAAGTACACACACAGTAAAGTACAATTTCCCTTAAGAGCACACAGAGATCACAGTCAGTCTGGGACTGGTTCCTCCCTCTCTCTCCAGATCACCAGTAAGACTCCCCACTGGCACAGCCATAGGGTTAAGATCTCAGCCGAGTAGTCAAGCCAAAACCTCCAGCACCCTCTCTGTCCAACCAATGCTTCATGTCCCTGCCCAAGTAGCTGACACGCACACACACACACTTTGAGATTTGATTTATATACAGACACTCCTGGAGAAGCCTGGCACAGGTTCACTAGCTATGCCCCCTTCTGCCCAGACTATAAGGTAGTACCAGCTGCCACCAGCCAGTCTTGTCAGCTACTATGAGGCCCTTCCCAAAGGGTGACAAATTCCACTATGTAATGTTACTGTCATCCAACTGTTGTGTGTCCAAGACTTTAAGGCTATTCGAGTGGCCTGCCCAGTGTCCCCAAACACACATGCCAGTACTACAAGAGCTCAAATATCTCTAAACAAACCAGCCACAATTAAAAAGTTTAAATATATTTAATAATAAATAATAGAAGCACAGGACAATACTCAATAACTCAAGACAGTGACAACAGAGTTCAGAATCACAGGAAATATTTTAAAACAACATTGCAGGGCAGTCTGACATCAATGCAGAAAATATCTAAACTAATCTTACTATATTTCTATATCTAAGAGAGATACTATGATCCAAGTCTTACTTATAGAGCAAGCAAATACAGATGAGAAGTGCTGAAGATGGATGTTTTCAGATCCAAGACAAGATTCAAAATGCACAGACTCACTCCCCTGAGATAGTTCTTAAATTACTATTAAACATTTCTGCTGGGTTATCTCAGATTACATCATTCTTTGACACCTCTGTGTCAGAATTACTTACCTTTCAGAAGCTTGCCTGGAACTGGAAGTCGTAAAACTGTTAAACACTTTTACATGTGAAACCTGTAATTATTTATTTTTCCAGACAACAAGAAAGAAACTCTAGCTGTAGACATTCTGTCTTCTTGCTGAAACTGCGAGAATACAATTGTAAACAGTTTCAGCTTATTTTCTTGAGGGTTTGCAAGTTAACTCTCTATTTTCCATCCTTTACCATCAAAACATACATTTGCATAGGCATATAGTTTATACACATTCTGCTCTTTTCCAGCAGGGTACACTGTGGTTACATTTGTGAAGCTCAGTACAGAACATACAGTTCAACACCCACTTCTGCACTAGTAGCTTAATATACACATAACATATAGTTTTCTTACATTTGTAAGACAAGCATACAAATCATGTTACTATTCACAAATGACAGAATTGTTTACAAAATTCCAGATAGCTGGGCTGGCAGCATCTTGGTTTATCACAGAATTGTTACTTAGTCTTTTATTTTGCCCATTTTTTTCCCTTCTCCACAGTCTGGTAGTGAGAAGGTACTACATACCTTGGATATGCATAAACTACTCAGATTTTACTTGGGTAAGACTAAGGCTATCAGGAAATCTGATCAGCTTTTTGTTTCTTTTCATCCAAGGTATTTAGGATTGGCTGTTGTCCAGGCAGACAATTTATTTCTTGGATTTCTAAAGCTATTTCCTTTTATTATGTTTTTCATGGTAAGATTCTTTATTTTTCTGTTAAGGCTCATTTTACTAGGGCTGTGGCTTCTTCTGGTGTTTTTTTCAAGGGTGTGGACACAAACTCCATTCTTGAAGCAGCTACCTGGACGTCTGTGCATACTATTGCCAAACACTACAAGTTGGTTGGAATATCCAGAGCTAGAGCTGGTTTTGCTAGGGCCATTCTTCATGGCTTTATAGAGAGCTCTACTGGTCCTTCCCCCTACCAAGTTTCTTCCTGTGCTTTGACACACTCTCTTATGTTATGAGTATTGCAACAGTAGGCTAGAAGGACATAGTATAGTTGTGTAAAGTCTTACCACAATGACAGATGTCCTTCTCTTCACTGTTTCATTATTCAATCCCTCCCTCCTACCTCCTGGTTCTTTTTCTGTTCTGGATGCATTGTTTACCTCCTTTTCCTTGGACTAGCATTCCTACTGGAGCATTCAGTTCTGGGATTGGTATGTCCAGAAGTTGCATTTATGCCCTATGTACGTGAAGAGCATATGTGCGACATGCAGCATACCTTGAAGTAATTAAAGACTTTGGTATACTGTCTGGATGTTGGGCCACCCTTGATGGGGAATCCCTCATGTTACAAATACTGGACCTCATATTAAGAATACTGCAACAGTGAAGAGGACATCTGTTGTTATGGTAAGATTTTACGCAACCATACTTTTTTGCTTATGCTATGTATATAAACCTTACTGTCTAGCTCTGAAATATCCTTCAAATTGGGTAATCCCAAACCACCTTGTTCTACTGGAAGAATCATCTTATCTCACTTGACTGTTGCTTTCTTCTCCTCCCAGGTAAAATCCTTCAGCTCTTCATTAATTGTTGTCCATGTCTTCTCTTCTGGTTGATAAAACTATGCCTGACCTGTATATAAAACTAAAGGGGATAAAAACATTTTCACTGCTTGTGTCTTACTATCCATATCTATATAACAGAGCTTCCAATTTCTCAGTTTTTATATTATCGTTTGTTTAGTCTCTTCCCACATATCTATAGCTGCCGCACCAGAATCTGTTTTAATCCATACTCCATTTTATCATGTCTCCATAAATATGGATATTGCTGAACAAATTCATGTGCAGGTACATAGTTTTCAGCTATTGTCTTTGTTTTAGCTTCATTAATTTTGAATGCTGAAAAGACTGCCTCAAATTGTTCCACGACACTGAAATGTCCTTTTCTGGTTTTATCAGGTATAAAATAATATCATCTGCAAACAAAGCCAACTTTTCTTGACTAGCATACCAATTATTGCTTTGACTTTCTAAGTCCCTTATTTTCTTTGCCAATGGTGCAAATAACAAAGGTGAATGGACACCCCTGCCTGATTACTCTGCTCAAACAGAAATTATCGGAGAGGAACCCACTCACTTTAATTTTTACCTCCGATCCCTCATACATCTTCTTAATCAATCTTATAATTTTTTTCAAGGAATGCAAATGCTTATATTGCCCTGCTCATAAACTCTCAGCATACTCTGTCAGATACTTTCGCTGCATCAAGACCCACCAACAACAGTTGTATTTTGTTGCAATCTGCTTCACTCTGAATCATCACTCTTCTGTTAATGTGAAATGTTTGCTTCTCCTCCACAAAACAAAACCACATTGATCCATATCTATCAATTTTGGCTTTACCTTTGCCATTTTTTATAGACATTATAGACATAAACACTTGTAATCATGGTTTAAGATTGAAATGAGCCTGTATGAAGCAAGATCTGTCTTTACCCTCTGTGGGTATTACAGCCACCACCACTTTCTTCTAGGATGATGATGCTTCTCCTCCTCTTAAGATACTCTTAAACAAAACCTTCTAGATCATTATCAGTTTTTATCCCCCCTAGCTTCCAAACTTCCACAGGAATTCCATCTATTCTAGAGGACTTTCCTGTGGATTGGTTGTATATCACCATTTTATCTCATCTCCTCCTATCCTAAGTATTAGTAATTGAGCCTCGTCTACCTCTAACCCTGACATATTTACTGTAATTCTTCCATAAACAATTCCATTTGTACTTTTTCTTGATTTCCATATTTCTTTGCTTTATATAGACTTTCCTAAAATTTCCGAAATAGTTCTAATACCTCTACAGGATCGCTTGTTATCTTCCTTGTTATAGGCTCCCTAAACTTGGTGACAAACCTTTCTACTTTCTGTTGCCTGAGTCACTGCGCTAAAAGTTTTTGTGCTCTGGAATTATTATTAAAAACATTTGCTTAATGGCAATCTTTCTATAGTCCTGCATATTGTCTAGGTACTCCCTTATTTTCTGTTTAGCATTCTGCAATTGCTCCTCTTCTTGTTCTATGTGATCCCCCCTATTCTGCAATACTTTAACATTTGTTAGTCCCTTTAAATAATTATCTTGTTACTTCTTAACCATAGCTCTTTATTTTATTTCCACCCTATTTTAAACTCCACTTTAATTTTATCCCACACTCTAGCTAAATTTTCAGAAAACATTTCTGTCTTCTCTAATAAATCCCGAATAATTTCTACTACCCATTCCTTAAATTCCTCTCTTTTCAAGAGATAGGTGAAAAAGGGCCAGTGTCTCATTTTTATTTCAGTTATTATTGGCTTGTGATCTGGAATAGTTACTGGATGCATATCAAAACTTTCAATTAAGTGCATACGTTCCTATGAAATATATGTTCTATTTAACCTAGCCCAGTTTTATATCTTGGGGTGTAATATGTAAAGCCATTCTGAACTCCTACTACTGAATTCACATCTTCCATGCCAAATATTTTCATATATTTCTTCAATAATATACCCTTCTTTGTTAAATTTTCCCTTATGGGCCCCCAGACATATCTTCACTGCTGCAAATCAAATTCCAGTCCCCACCCATAAGTAATATTCCTTGCTGAAAGCTGATTATTTCTCTCAGAATTTTCTTAATCTCCATTATAGCAGTTTTAGGCAGAATGTAAATATATGCCAGTGTAATCCTCCTCCTTTCCTAGTAGCCCCTTAGTACTACAAATCTACCATTATTATCTTTTTTATCCTCTACTATCACTTTTGGAGCACCTCTTGCAATTAATATAAGTACTCTTCTTTTCCTTTGTCCCAGGTATTCTGGGTCTATATTATATAAGCGAAAGCTCAGAATTGTGAACGCTATATAATCGACCCGAATTGAACGAAAAGACAAAATGCCGAACAAACAGATAAGCTATTTTTTCCCCCAGGGGAAAAAAAATGCTGATCCATTAAAAAACACAAAATAAAGTGGGGGGCCTAGCCCCACATCTCCCTACTTACCAACTTTGAGATCGCACCACAGTGGAGGAAATGGCAAAGTCCCAAAAATGGCCCAGTGATCTTTTTCCCTAAGAAAAAAATCATGCTTTTGGAATTTTGCCATTTTGCTCAAATAAGTTCGATTAAGCAGCATTTGCAATTTCAGGTGTTCGCTGACTTAATAGGAACCCGGTATTCTGCTGAATAACCATCCTGAAAACCTTTTTTTATCAAATTGACATGTTCATTTTTTTTCCAAATATGTCTCCTGTAGCATAGCTATTTACACTCTACATTTTTAATATAGTTCACTACTCATTCTGTTTTTTTTATATAGCTGTGAGACCATTTACATTTAAAGATAATACAGAAAGTGTCATTATGTTAAAAACCTATTATTCTCACTTTTTATGTTTAACAGCTTTTTTAAGTGTCTAGTTCCAGCTTTTATGTTACATGCATACACTAATGTTTGGCAGGTTGGTCTTTTATACAGTTGTTTCTTGTCATATCCATTTTAGCCTGTCATATCTTATAACATTTTTCTTTTATTGAAAGTTCTCAGACAAAAAATAAATGCATCATAATACACTCCTAAAACCTGTTAACGTAATACTAACACAAAAACTATGTACATCTACAAATATTGAAGTTTTACCCTCTTAATGGTAACAATTGTTCCAAACTGACAGCCACACCTACAGACTTTGGTTAACTAAAAGGAAGGTTATACATGCAAAGACACATGGTACAGCCTGTGCTTCCACTAAGTGCTGTCTAATTTTGTCTTTCTTTATTGCCTTCCCAGATTGAAATAACACTTGAATGCTTTCAGAAAACATTATCTCCTAGGCATTGAAAGAAAGAAGTATTCTGTTTTTCATAGGTTCATACTAGGCTATCTTCCCTAGGGCATTTATAAGCCTAGCCAGAGTGTGTTTGGCTTTCGCCACCCATTTTAAATTAATTTTGCTATGCTCTTTTTCGAGGTTAGTATATTGTGCCTCTGTCTAACAGTGACACAGAAGTGATACCCGGGGTAAACCTACGATCTCCCATCCACTCATCAAGATTCCTCTTGAAGAGAGTCAATGAGGGACTCTGCCTAACCTGGACTGGGATTTTATTCCAGAGTGAAGGGAGCCTCTGAGTTATGAATCTGTCCCTCCAGCATGTCCTATTTATTTCAGTGCTGAGGTTCAAGCCTCTCGAGCGCGTAGCTCGATGGGATTTGGATTTTCTGAGGTGCAGCATGTCCATTAATTCCGGGTTGGACATGGCTTTATACGTCAGGCACAGATTGCCTCTGAGCAGGCGGTATGCCACTGAGTAGAGCTGGAGTTTCTTTAACCGGGCAGCATATGGCATCTGTTTGAGCCCTTTGATCCTCTTGGTGAGGTACTTTTGGGGTCTTTCCAGTTGCTGCAGGTGTCTGGTAAGGTACATCCCAAAAAGGGCATTGTACTCAATTATGGGCCTGATGAGTAAAGAGGCACGATGACCTCCCCTGATCTAGATGTGAATCCCTTCATGATTAGGTGGGCTATATAAAATGTTTTCATAACCACTTTGGCCACGTGGTTGTCAAATGAGAGATTGCTATCAACTTGGGTCCCCAGGTCCCTAATTACTTCTTCTGTACTTAATGGATTACCACCTATGTGGTAATTTGTGGGCACTTTGTTTTTGCCAAAGGGGATGACTATACACTTTTTGGCATTTAGCTTGAGGCCATGGCTGTGGCACCAGTTGTCTGTTTCTATGAGGCCCTTTTGGAGAATGCTTGTGTTGGCTGGAGTGTCGATTATGGCACCCAGTTTGCAGTCATCTGCAAACTTGGTCAGCCACAGTCCTTCCGTGTTGGCCTGTACCTCCGAGAAATATATACCGAACAAGAGAGGTCCCAGGACTGAGCCTTGTGGGACGCCACTTGTAACTGGTTTGGAGTCTGACATGGCTCCAGCAATTCTAACCATGTGGGTTCTGTCCTTGAGCCAGTTTGCAACCCATCTAGTGACACAGGGTTTTATATTTAAGCTGGTGAGCTTGTCTATAATGCCCGAGTGGGGTATTGTATCGAAGGCTTTTGTGAGGTCCAGGTAGGCTGTGTGGACCACCTTCCCCTCGTCAATGGCCTTAGTGACTGTTTCAAAGAAATCAACCAGGTTTAAGAGGCAGGATCTGCCCTTAACAAAGCCAAACTGGGTAGGATCCAGTGTCTGTAGGTCCCCAATATCTTTATTTATGAGGTCCATGATGATCATTTCCATAGCTTTGCATACCAAGCTAGTCAGGCTTATAGGGCGATAGTTTCCAGGATCCGTTGAGGCACCACCTTTGTGGAGAGGGACCACTGTTGCTGTATGCCACTCTTTGGGTACATATCCTGTAGTAAGGCTGAGATTGAACAGTAGTTTTATGTTTGGGTTTAGCTCTTCTTGGAGTTCATGTAGGATGCAGCCCGGGACACCGTCTGGTCCCATTGATGCTGTGTTTTTTGCTTTGGAGAGGGCAGCTCTTACCTGAGCATCTGAGATGTCGGGGGGGCAGCACTCTGCTGGGATCGATATTTGCCCTTTTGGTGGAGAGAAGTTTGCGCTGAACCTGTCAGCTATCTAGGATGTTGGCAATGTCTGTGGGTTCGGTGTATTTTTTGTCATTTTGGACTAATTCTGAGCATATCTAGGAATTCCCACCCAGGTTCCTAACATAACTAAAGAAAGCCTTGTGATTATCCTTAGCGTCCTGTGCAATTTTTCTCTCGAAGCTGGCCTTAGACGATTTTATGAGTGCCCGTAGTTTTTTGCTAATACTGATCAGAGATGCCTTCCCTTTTTGGGATTTTGCTCTATCATGTAGTAGCGTCCTCCTATTGTATAGTTTGTTTATGGCTGGGGTCCACCAGACAGGACGTCTGCCTTTGGAGGATTGGGACTTGGTTTTATTTGGGATTGCATGATCCATGCACTCCTGAAGGTGTTCATAGAATGCGTTTATAAAGGATTCTGCGGTCTGGGCCGTATTTTCCACAGGCCCAGGGGCTTTGAAGGATTCCACCTCGGTTTTGAGGAGTGTGAAATTTGCATTAGAGAAGTTTTTCACTGTGGTTTTCAGGGCAGGGGGTGGAGTCAGGATGTGAATATCCAGTGAGATTAGTTTATGGTCTGATCATACCAATGAGGGATACACTTCTGGTCTGGAGCATAGAGTCCCCATGTTGGTGATGATCAGGTCCAGTATGTTTTCCCCTCTTGTGGGAGTGGTAACAAGTTGTTCCATAGCATTTGAGTTTATAAATTCTAGGAATCTTTGGGCTAGGGTGTTGGAGCTAGAGTAATGCTCCCAGTCTATGTTTGGGTAGTTGAAGTCGCCCAATATAATAGTGTTTGGAGAGACCTTCATATTTTCCAGTGTTCTCAGGAAGGCTGAGTGGGGTTCCTGGGTTTGGGAGGGTGGTCTGTAGCAGGCTATAAACTGGAAGGCAGTTTTACTCACTGTTAGTTGCACATGGATAGTCTCTGATGCTTCATGCTGTGTCACCAACCTGGAGGTGTGGGTATCTTTGACAAATATTGATACTCCCCCTCCTTTTGTGGTTCAGTCCAAGTTTTGGGGCCGAAAAGCATGGTATGAGGTATAACCTGGTAGTGCTGGGGTGCTCTTGGGAGCCTTGAACCAGGTTTCTGTTACTGCACAGATATCGATGTTCCCCATGCTAAGGAGATTTTCGAGTGCATGCATCTTGAGGTTTAGACTTCTGGTGTTGAGTAGCATTACTCTTAGTTTCTTATCCCTTGTGATACCTATGGAGGTGGGTTTGTCTTTTGAGCCTTGCCTAAAAAAGGCACTATGGGGGTAGCAAGAGCCTTTGCCAATATCCGAAAGCCCAGGGGTGACAGGTGCAAGCTGTCCGTAGCGAAGCATCGTGGCTTGTCGAGCATGTCATCCCAGGCTGACAGGCATTGGATCCCCTTTGAATGACACCAATACTTAAGCCAGTTGTTAAAATTGATCATCTTGTCTTCATATTGAGGCATCATTCTTGGTGAGGGTAAGATGCTACTCAAGGTCAGGGTCATACCGGCCTGGGCTACATGCTCAGAGGGCTCCTCTATGTCTTTTTTCATGTAGTCCAGGGAGGTACGTCTCAGGTCATTCACACCAGCATGGACAATGACTGAGTCATATTTGTACTTGCCTTGGAGTGGCCTGAGTGCTTGTGTTATGTGGCGGATCCTAGCGCCCGACAGGCAGCTCACCGTGACCTTCTCCTTGTTCAGCCTGGTGAGCGGGACGTCAGTGTGCCTGACAATAGAGTCACCTATTACAAGTGTATCAGGTGTGTTGTTTAGCCTTAAGGGCTGTGACTGTTCGACACACTGGCTTTGTGAGCTATGTGTTGCACGTGTTTTGTTTTGGGGTAGCGGTTGCTTGGGTGTCTGCTTTGGAGGTCTCTGCTGCTTAGACAGATTTTTATTTAGAGACATTTTATTGCTGTGTATCAGACTGGCTCCATGGAGACATAAGAACCAGATATAGAGTTGTTTCTTCAAGCATTTATTTATTTGTGAGAGGAAAGCTTTATTATATTTAATGTTATTTTTTGTGTATTTGCTTTCTCTTAAAACTTGTTACTAGATCTAGCCAAGGGCCTTAATCCAGTCATTTGCTGTGCAAGAATGAGAAAAAGCGCATCCATTTTTTTTTTGTATCACACTCTTTTCACTAGACTTTTCTTCTTTTTATACATTGCAGTGATTACATTTCTTAAAACAAGAAAAAAGAGAAATGGAGAAAAAATAGGGGCTCCTGCTTACTTTAGTATCCCCATTACACTTGAAAATAACTGAGAAAAATTTACTTTATAGCATGCAGATTATATCATGTATTATAAAAATACTACTGTTAAGAAAAATTGTTTTACTTACAGTTAACTCTCTCCTTCCTCTTCCCCTCTCCAAAATGTTTCTTCAAACATTAATGACATGAAGTAGGCCATATGCTTTAGAATCCCCTACATGTTTAGCAAAGTCAAAAAAGTCCAGTATTTCCAGGTTTTCTTGTTTTGTCAAGTTTCCCTAATATAATTAATGATTTGATGTTGTCATTTTCATTCATTCCTCAATTAATGGGTTCAGATCTAACCCTCGGATCTGACTTGCGCATGTTCTGTAGATTCTAGGATCCGACTCTTGAGCTCCTCCCTTACCCATAATGCCCCTGAGCACTGCAGTTCCTGAGATCTCATTTGCTGCTCTTCAGGTTCAGATGGGATTACAATTTCTTGAGCTCTAAGGGTTTCTTGAGTTTATTGATCAGCATATTTAGCTATTTTTTCTTATTTATTAATCATTTTTAGTCTGTTAGCTTTTCTTCTGTTTTATAGGATCTCACTTAATCTTATACCTAGTTTGTGTTTTGATATATTTTCTGCCATACTTGGTAGTTGCTTCCCTAACATCTTTACCTCACTTGGGCGTATTCCATTTTTATCGTTGCTGGTATTTCCAATTTTTAACTCATCTTCCTTTTTGTATATATATATATATATATATTTAGATAGTTACTGTTTGTGATTGTTGTGGAACTCTTTTTCTTCCAGTATGGCCAAAAAGCTGACTGGTTTTAAGAATCCTGTGGGCATTAGGTTCTCAACTCTGATGCCCACATGGTGTTCATTTACTGCTTAGGCCCCTCACATTTGGACTCTGCCTGTTCCGTCTGTGTGGCCTTTAGTTACAGGGCCATTAGTAACAGGTGAAATAAACTTATCATGTAAGGTCTGTTACCAGTTTCTGCTCCTTCTTCAAGTATTTTTATGACAGGGGCTTAAACCCCCTCACTAAAATCTAAGGAGCACCATAAACAGTCTCATGTTCAGTCTCCAAAGACTGTTCTTCCATCAGAGCCACCCAAGAAGATTGCTAAGACCTCGGATCCTAAGCCTTTGGATCCAATCCTCATTGTGTCTCCATCCCCTCAGCCCTATAGTCCGAGGTTTTCCCCTGAACTGGTGTTATCCAGATTGATGTCTCTCTTTCTGCAGAAGACACCCAAAAAGACTTTTAGGCCACCCTCCATGTCCTCCTTTGTTAGGTCATCCCGAAGTCTGAGGTGGAGATGGATAGGATGATGAGAAAATTCTTCATAACACAGATCCAGAAGGGGGTCTAACCAGCTCCATCTCCCACTGTATTTGTGAGCCATAAACCATCTTTTCAGCCTGTTGTTGCTCCTTCTCCTATCCAGCCATTAGTTTTGTAGCCCTTGCATCTGAGATCCCCAAGAGTCGAGTCACTGGATCCAAAAATTCATATGTTTTCCACTCCAGCAAATATCCCTGATCTGATCATTTCTTACCCCTTCAGAGCACAATGGTTCTTGGAAGTGTAGCAACTGCATCGGATCTGAGGGATTGACTTCCACTCCAATGCTTTAAGAGCCATCGCTTCCCCATGGGGCTTCGGCACTGGACAGCTTGGCTCTGACTCCTCATTCAGAGTGGAGGGTCAGGGAGGGCCTGGGGTTGTCTGCTTTGAGAGCTTCAGCTCTGACCAGATTGTCATCGTCTTCTCCTGGCCCTTCTGCCTTTGAAATGGTGAAGAGTATTTTCTCTCACCAGAGAGTAGTCTTGACTCTGCCACCATTGGATCCATCCTTTGTTCCCCCTTTGGATCCTGTGTCTGCTTATCCTACCCCTCAGGGGCAGCCAACACATATGAACTTCCATTTAATTCCCACCCAGGAACTCCTTGTCTCTTCTGATACCTTGCCAGAATACCCCACTGAGAAAGTCCCTCAGAAGAGGTTGTGCAAAAGGAAGCACTTAGATTCCCTGCAGGAATCTGTCACAGAATACACTGATTTTGATGAAGCGGAAGGGTCCCCCAGATCTCCACCTGAGGATATCTTGTTCAGAGACATCCTAGAGATCCTTCATCAAAAAGGTGGTTGGTCTTCCCAAACCCCTTCCCAGGAGGAATCGGTTTTCTTGGAAGCCTTTGGATCTGGACTAAATGTTGTTTACCCCCCCCCCCCCCCGCAGATGAACTTATAGACCTTGCCACCTGCAGGGCATGGAAAGAATCCGACATCGTGGAACTAATCTCCAAATGCCTGGACAACATTTTGAGCACCCCTGCTGACAAGACAGTATTGGACTAAAGGAATTCATGTAGATGCCATGTTTTTTGTCGCAGCCACCAAAAAGGAGCTGGCTGAAAAAAGCTCCACTGTCCATCTCCCTAACAGAGAGTCTAGGGCATTGTACAGGTTTGGGAAGCAGGTGTATGTGTCAGCAACATTTACCCTGCAATCACTGGACTACCTGGCATATTTCATCAGATTACAGAGGGGCTTGGTAAAGGAACTCTCTAATTATGTCCTAGGGTCCATGTCTGCAGAGGAACAGAAGTCATTTTCCTCATGACTGGCCACCCTACAGTCTATTACAAATACATCCATGTGGTTAATCTTGCATACAGCTGATAGTACCTCATGGGTCACCGGTTCAGGCATAGCCATAAGGAGACATGCCTGAATGTGGTTGTGCAATTTTGCAGAGCCCTTCAAAACATCAATGCTCCTTCTGATAGATGATCTTTGTTTGGGTCAACCATTAAAGAGACTCTCTCCCACAGTGAACAGAATGGAAAGACCTTGTCTGCCATCGGAATCCACTTTTCTACCCTGCAAAGACCTTTCTCTAGGAATCAATGCAGTGGGAAAAAGATGTGGTTCTGGAAATCTCAAAGTCCTTTCCAGGAATCATGTGGGGATTTTTCCCTCAGAGACAGAGGGGGAAATAACTACAATAGTAGATGTCACACATGCAGCAGAGGGTGCCCACAGAACCACGGATCTCAAGGTTCCTTCTCTGACAGATCCTTCCAGTCCTCCTGAAAGGTTGTCTGACTGTCCCTCTCTGGAGACAGTTGGGGTGGTGCCTATCCTTGCACCAAAAAGCCTGGATAGCCATCACAAAAGACTCTTGGGTGCAAAGGATCATATCCAGAGGATATTTCATTCCCTTTTGACAAATTTCCATAAAAATGTGGAAATGTCTCCCAAATGTTCCACCCAGTCAGAGGGAGATAGCAGCTCAAGAGATCCAAAGGTTGCTAGACAAAAGAGTCTTCCAAGAAATCCCACTGACCCAGCAGGATCTGGAATTTGCTCAAGGTTTTTTTTAGTGCCAAAAAGACAGGGGACCTGAGACCTGTCTTGGATCTCAGTTATCTAAATCAGTTTGTAAAGAATTCCAAATTCTGAATGGTCACAATTCAGTCCATTCTATCTTTCCTACAGAAGAATGACTGCATGTGCCCAATTGATCTTCAAGACATGTACTATCACATCAAAATTAACAGATGCTCTCCAAGATATCTATGCTTTTGGCTGAGAGCTAGTCACAATAAGTTCAGAGCCCTGCCCTCTGGCCTCACCACAGCCCCCCATGGTGTTCACCAAATGCATGGCAGTGGTAGCAGCTCACCTGAGACTCTTTGGATTAAACTGTTTCCTTAGATGACTGGCTCATCACTGCACCAACCAAGCATCTGCTCATAAAAGCCTGAGACTGTTTTCTCCAGCTGTCTCACACTCTAGGAATCACTATCAATATGGACAAATCACAACTTCAGCCAGTCCAAGTCTTGGAGTTCATAGGGGCTCATTTAGACACAGTAAACTCTCTAGTTCTTCTGCCTAAAAACAGAGTTCTTACATTGAAGATGCATGTCATGCAGATTCTTTCTCTTTCTTTTCCCCCAGCAAAACTGGTACTCAGAGCTTTGAGGTTGATGGCTGTTGCAATTACTTTAATTCCCACTGCTCATCTCCAAATGAGAATTTTTCAGTGAACCGTAGCAGTGCAATGGTCCTTTCACCAACACCCTTTAACTCATTACATATGAGTGACACCTCCAGGTGCATCTGCAGTTAACACCTACTGACACCTCTAGGTGTCAAATATTGCTTCATTATATTTGCATCAATAATTCAAAAACCATGCTATGTACAAAGTTTTAAAAGACTTCAGCTTAAAGCTTACACAATAGGAAACTCAACTGCATTAATATTTGAACTCTGTCTAGTGCATGTAAATAAATATTAACTGTTTATTTATTATATTAATTTATATAGATATAATTTTAAATTTTTTCTAAGTATCTCAACAACCAAGTAACAGACAAAACTTATTAGCCTCATATGAAAGTTCTCAGATGAATAAAATGTTGCTGATGGTATATGTGTAACATGAGTGCTTGCTGAGATATTGTAAGTTGTTTACAAAATATTATAAATGTAATAGTTACTGTGTTTATGGTGATGTATACAATACAGTTTAAGACCTAGAACCTAAAGAATACTACCACTATAAAAATGGTTTGTGCAGAAGTGTTTACCATTTATACTTTTTTCATAACCCTTATGGATCCAGAGATACAAACATTTGTTTGAAATATGAGGACAAAATTTGATTCTGTTAAAAGGCTTAGTCTCTGCCCATTGGAAGTTATAGTGCAAACTTCCTGAGCTCCATTGGAGCGAATGAGTTAAGACATCCGATAAAACTGTCTCAGGTTTGCAGAAAGTCTCTTCTTTGGTGAATTCACTCCAAGGAGATTAGTCAAGGGTGTCTGTTGATCTTTTCCTCCCCCGAATGCCACGCTGTCTACGGACACCACCTAGTTGGGGTGGGGTTAGGGGCATTACTTGGGACACACTGTTCAAGGCATGTAGTCCCCACAAGATACCAATTTGCATATCGGTGTCTTAGAGATGAGAGCGGTGCTTCTAGCATTGCACGCCTTTCATAGCTTTCTCCCTCTAGGGACTGTTGCAATACAAATGGACAACATGTCAGTAGTTTGGTACATCAACAAAAAGGAGGAAACCAGACCCTACCCCTCTTTGTCGAGAAGCAATGAGAGTATGCAATGGGCTATCTCATCCAACCTCTTTCTTGTAGTGATGCACATACTGAGGAAATCCAACATTCTAGTGGAAAACTCAGCAGGACCATCCTCACATCTCATGAGTGGTCTCAACCAATCAGTGGTGAACATGATCTTCCACAAATTAGGTCAACCTTGCTGTAACCTCTTTGCATCTCCCCTCAACAATAAATGCAGCAGATTCTTTGCCCTTACCCCACCTCAGGGACAGTCACCGAGAGATGCTCTAGTCCATGTTTGCTCCTCCGGTCTCCTTTATGCTTCTTCTCCCCTGCCTCCAATCTCAAAGTTTCTTCAGAAAGCACTTTGCTTGAAGAACACAGTATTCCTCATTGTTCCCTTCTGGCCTTGACAGGTGTGGTTCCCCTTCCTTTGGTCTTACCTAGTACATCCTCCATGGACACTGGATCTCAGTCCAGACCTCCTACCTCACCCATCAGGGCAGATTCACGTGAATATTGCAGGCCTCAAGTTGACTGCATGGTTTCTCCAGTTCCACTGATTGCTAGACATTCCAGGCTTTCCTCCTCGGCTAGAAAAATCCTAGTCTCATCTCATAAACATTTGACTAAGAAAATTTACAAAAGTAAATGGAAAAGGTTTTCTTTTTGGGGGTCATCAGAGAGAGAGTTAGATTCATTTACTGCCCCACTTCCTGCTATTCTAGATTTCCTTGCCTCAAAATTTCAAGGTGGGGCAAGTTTTTCCACTATTTAAGTTCAGTTAGCAGCCATCTCCAACTATCACTTCAGAGATAATGTTTCTCCTTTAGCGTCATCTAAATTATGTAAGGCTTTTCTTGAAGATACCTTTTTACTCAGACCTCCAACAAAGGACGCTACCCCACCTTGGGACCTTACTATGGTTTTGCAAGCTTTAGTGCATTCTCCTTTTGAACCATCAGCTGAAGTAGATCTCAAGTTTATTTCCTGGAAAACTGTCTTTTTGTTGGCTATTACTTCTGCAAGACAAGTATCTGAACTTCAAGCAGTTTCTTCCAAACCACTGTGTTTGATTTTTCACAAAGACAGAGTTACTTTTTGCACAAACCCTTCCTTTTTACCAAAAGTTGCCTCTGAAGCCAACATCCATCATGTGATTAATTTGCCACTTTTCTTCCCCAAATTTGAAAATAAAAGAGAATACACATCATCTTCTAAATGTACATAGACAACTTCATTTTTATCTTCACAGGACCAAGGAGTTTAGGAAAACTGATCAATTATTTGTCTCCTTCACTAATAATAGAACAGATAAACCAGTTTCAAAAACTACAGTGGCTAAATGAATAACAGATTGTGTCTCCTATTTTTATACTTTGAGAGGCATAACTTTACCAGGACAACCAAAGGTGCATTCAACCAGGTCAATGTCCACAACTGCTGCTTTTGGGGTTAGAGCATCCATTGATGATATTTGTGCAGCTGCTACATGGTCTAGTACCCATGCTTTCATTGCTGATTACAAATGGGACATCATCTCCAGAAACAGAGCTGCTTTTGTTTCTTGGTTCTTCGGAACATGCTTCTATAAAGACCACCCAAGGTTACCATAGCTGGGGACTCTCTGTCTCATTCATTGAGGAACAATGAAAATGACATTACATAAAAAAGTTATGTACTCACTATAATGTTCCATCTCTGCTGCCCATTTTTATTCTTCCTCAACTTCCATTATTCCTTCTGTCTCTCCATGGCTTTGGGAGAGACCTAATGGAATTGTTGATAGGAACCATAGTTCTTGTTTGAGCTGCTGATATTTTAGGTGTCACTTTTCTGTCATAGCTTTGTTATTGTATTTCTGGTAGTAACACATATAATAGCAGCAAACATGATCTGCGGTATTGCAGTGGTCAGGGGCATTATCCGTAATGGAGGAGCTTTAGAGTCGGATCTTAGAGTATATAGAAGATGACCAAGTCAGATCCAAACAAATTCATTGAGGAAGAATGAAAATGGACTGCACAGATGAAACGTTATGGTGAGTACATAAGTTTTTTTTTTTTGTAATCCCACATTTATTTGTCAGTTTCCGAGTTGCTGGTTTTATTCTTGTTTATCTCCATCTCCCATATCCAGACTCTGCTTAATTTACAATGTACTCTCGGTTCTTCTCATCAACTCTTGTGCTTTTTTCTCTCTCTCAAGCATTTTCATATGAAACATTGGAAATGGTTTCATTGACACAGTCTCTTTGTGGTCATTAGCAGCGGAACAAGAAGAATCTCCTTCTGTTTCACAGCTCATTTTTTGTTCGACAAACATTTGTATTTCCTCCTTAGCATGTTTTGCATCAAAAAATTATTTTGTTCCCTCCAGGAAAGAATATTCTGAAGATCGCTGGGTACAGCAGTTTGAATCTCATGGCTGCTTCTTGACATTCCCTTATTAGTAGAATAAATTTACTCCTCTTCTGCCTGGTATACAGTGAGTAATCATTTTCCACACCCTACTATCTCCCACTTTTAGTACTTTGTCCTTCCTCTGCAGTTTTGTCAGAATCAGCTCCTTCTGCTGGTAGGATTGCATTTTTATTATTAAAGGTCTAGGGTGCTTTCTCGTGGCCAGGTTTGGAGCATACCCACTATGTGCACTTTCACTTAATAACTCCTTCTGTGGAATACAGTCCGGTTGCTTATTTGTGTTTTTATAAAATTATTACAGTCTGTTCCTTCCCGTTTCTCTGGTACAGCAGAAAATCTCAAGTTTTCCCTATGTGCTCTGTCCTGTACTTCTATTATTTTTTTAAACATCTCTTCTTGAGCAGTCTTATATTCAGCCAGCCTTTTCCTCATTTTCGTCCTCTAATTTTTGCAGTTTTATCATCTCATCTGAATATCTGTTTAAAGCTTCTTCCATTTTATCCAGCTTTTTGTTATTTGAGTTGCTATACTCCATCAGTGTTTCATTTATTTTAATCAGCTCTGAGTACATTTGATTTATTTTTTCCTCTAGGTTACTGGAAGTTATGTCTTGCACCAGAGCTGGAACTTACATTGCTTTTTGCTGAATCACTGCAGAATTCTTCCCAGTCAGTGTTTACCTCACCTTTTGTTGTTGATTTTCTTTCAGGTTCTCTGAAAATCTTTTTTGCGGGTATCCAGGCAGTGCACTTACTAGCCAGCTACTGAAATTGACCCAAAAATACAAGTTTACTGGCTCTTCTCTCTTCTGAGTTTTTGTTTTCACACTGGGAGAGCCGAAATGAAGCTGTTATTCATTGTGCAGCCATCTTGGAAGGGTCTGATTTTGGATCTTTAGCCTCTCGTTATTTTTGACTTGATCCTGAAATCTTGCACTAAGAGATTGAGAGGTATGATTGAAGCTCTTTTTTTCTCCCACACAGTTAACCATAAGCTGATCCCAGTGCCTCTCCTCAAATGCTGAGTCTACCTACCCCTCCTGAATTCTCTGCCTAGTTCCAATTTGGTTTGGGGCCAGCAAGGAGGTTGAGGTATCCTGGGACAGTGCCATACTTTTTCTCATTCACTTCCTCACCCCTGTGCACATCTGGTAACACCTCAAGGATGGGATGTATGAATGTCAGCACTGAACTGTACCTCACTTTTGCAAGAGGTCAATGTCAGCAGGATGCACTCCCTGCCTTCATATAGTACTCTCCAGTTGTTTCTCTGGCATATACTATGAAAATCAAAATATGATATATCCCATTTGCCCCTCCTTTCACTTCTCAGGACCAGAATGTCCATCCTCCCTTATAACCTCCTCACATGCACCAAACAGCTAATCAAGCCTAGGTTGCCTGGGCTGTACTCAGAAATTCATCCTCCTACTTCATGCTCTGGCTGCAGTTCTTCATAGTCACTGCTAACAATAGCTCACCTTTAGCTGCTTTCTCAGAAGAGAAGGGCTACTAATTTTGACCTTCACAAATCCAGTGCCGAGTCACTACATTTGCAGTGGTATCACTGGTCATTTGGGCCCCAGTAGACTATGTACTAGCCACTCATTTTTTTTATAAATACATTTACCGTTAAGATTTATTATAAATGATGCTTTTGCCATGGCTCTGCAGATAACTATAATATATCTTGTGGCTGGCTAAGCTGTTTCCAAAGAACTGCAACACATAAAACTAAAGATAAAAAATAAAAATAAGCCTGGTTTCTATTACCGCAGTCTTATGGAGAATTGAGTCAGATTTGTACTAATAGTACTGAATGGAAACCCTTCATATTCAATTGTATTGATACACTAGTGTACAATACTGCAAAGTTAAACTGGAGATGGTAACAATCATTAATGAAACAAACCTACCATCATCATCCATCAGCTCCCTTTTTCCCCACTTTCTACATGGGGTTGGCATGTTGCGTTTACTGCCACTATCTTTCTCAATTCAGTGTCACTCTACTATCCTCTTTGATGGTCATGCCCTATTGTCACAGGTCTTTTCTTATACAATCCATCCATCCATCCCTTTGTTGGCTGTCCTTGTTGCCTCTTGCTTTCTTCCTGTCTCTCCAAATTCTTGTTCATCAGATAGGCAGTGCATCCTGCTGACATTGACCTCTTGCAGAAGTGAGGTGCAGTTCACTGCTAACAATCGCACATCCCATCATTGAGGTGCTATCTTGCACATGTACCTGAACAACCATAATCTGTTCTTTTTAACCTTCTTTGAAACAGGAGCTACTTTGGCTTTTGCTCTGAGGTCCTTATTTCTTCATCTGTCCCACAGTGTGCATACTACCACCCATCTCGGGTACTTCAGCTCCATCACCTTTAGCTTCCTCAACTGCTCATCCTTCAATGATGAGGTTTCTGTACCATACAGAAGTACTGGTCACAGCACTATTTTGCACCTTACTTTTCAGCTTCTTTAGCATTCTTCTGTTACACACTACACTTGACTGTCTGTGAAAGTTGGCTGTAACCTCTTTAATTTTTGATCTCTTCATTCAGACTTCCATTCTCCTCATCCACACCTCCAAGATACTTGAAGTTATACACCTGTTCCAATATTTTCCCTTCTATCTCGGTCTGCTGCCATGACAACTGTCTGTACTCAGTTTCATCTCATGTGAATTCAGTTTTGCATTCCATTCCTCTTTCTTTTACTGATGTTCTTGTTCCTAGTCTGCTTGTATTGCCATATCATCTGTATACAGTAGCTTTGCTGGTCTCTCCCTTATGATCCATTTGCTAATGTAGTGCATCACCAGTATAAAAAAGACCACTATCAGAAAAACAAAAACAAATGATTTTTTTTGAGAGCAAGCCCCACCAGTGCAGATGACACACATCTTGCTAAAACTTAAGAAACAAGCCCCCTGCATCCCACCATGTGGATGACATCCCCCAAACTCATTGTGATGATGTGAGGTAGTGCCAGCAGAGCTAGCTAGAGTTTTGTAAATAATTATATATTGTTTGTATATCAAACTGATTTGTACAGGTGTTTTCAGTGAAAATGTATTTGCAAAGTTTCTTGTGTTAAAAAATGTACCAACAGTGGGTTCTGCTGGACAGGAAAGAAATACACCTGTATGTCAGACTGTATTGTAAGTGCTAAAATGACTATATTGTAACATAGGATACTGGAAGAGAAGAGATTAATCTCAGTCCAGCTAACTTTGAAATAAAATCTAAAATTAAATTGCCTGATATAGGCCATAAAGATTGTATCATACAGTTCGGATTGCAGCCAGAGATAAAATGTCTGTGAACACCAGGACTAGGAATCTTACTATATTGTCCTTAAGGGTGAACTAATTGCTACCCTGGAAAGGTGAAGTTTTTTAATGTTTTTTTAGTTTCCAGATGCTATAACACATCTTTGGAAAGCTCTATGTGTGTGTATGATAACACACATGTGCTAGATTCTGATTCAGTTTCTAGTAAAGGGGGTAGTGCGGGAACCAGAGCCAGATGACCAAATGTATGTCATTGTGAAGTCATTCTGTAATCCAGCACTGAAATGATGTTTTAATACTAGATGAGATGGAAGTCTCAGAGCAGTCTGCATTTGAAACCTGACAAAGAAGGATCACTCACCCACTTCATCTGCCTTGCTTTAGTAAGTAACTGTGGAAAAGCAATTCTTTAGATCAGTCAGGAAAATATAGTTAGATTAGTTAAATACTGTTTTTCTGTATATGTGTGAACCTTTTCATCTGTTGTATTTTTAATATTTCCTGTGATTGAAACTCTAGTGTTTGTTGTAAATAGATATTTAGTATTTTCATGTTTTTTATTATTTATTATTAAATATATTTAACCTTTTCATTGTGGCTGGTCTTTTAGAGAATAGTTTAACGTTTGAAAGTACTTGCAGTATATTTATTTATATGGTTACACTGTGGCCACTCCTTAAAGACTTACTGCATTGATCAAACACTACCATTTGTATTAGTCTTAATTTTACTCAGTATAATTGCGTACCCTTGTAAGAGCCTTAGAGTGGCTGGCTTTGGAGTGTTCTGGTGGCAGTACCTACCTTATAGTCTTGGCAGGGGGGGCATAACTGGTAAATCTGTACTAGCCTTTCCCAGTTTGTGTGTGTGAAAATCAGATCTCAGAGAGTGTGTGTGTCAGCTACTTGGAGCAGGGACACAGACCACTGGTTTCCACAGAGAGAGTGGTAGAGGACTTGGCTTGGAATACTTGGCTGAGGACTCAACTCCATAGCTGTGTCAGTGGGGAGTCTTATTTGCGGGCCTAGAGAGAGAGAGGAAAACCCAGCCCCAAGGCTGTGTGTGCTCCCTTTGTACTCTTAAGGGAAATTGTGCTTGGTGCAGAGAGCTGCATCTGGAAATACTGTGAGTGTCTATTTTTGTTCCAAGTGAGTGTCCCTCACTGGTGTCCATGGTGAGGATTGAGACTCCTTGATTACTGGCCAAGAGGAGGGATGTCACACTCATATATACCAACTCCAAGGTTGCTCAGTGGTGGAGAAAAATGCAAACTCCACTGTCAGTGAAGTTAGTTTTGCTGAACAGTGTAAGCACATTTTACACTTGGTGATCCTAACCTCAATTTGACACGATCATGGCATAGGCATCCTCCTCATTCATTTTCCTACACACATGCGCACATTTAAACACACAACATTCCAATATCTCTTATCTGTCCATGAACTTACAGAACATCCCTGATGTATCCTCTTATATTTTCCACTGCCCCTTGCAAATCATGGATGATTGCATTCAGTCAATAATTCCAGAATTAATTCCATTCTTCTTCTTGTTCAGAAAGTTCAATATGATGCTGTACCTGTTGCTCTGTTAACTTTTTAAGTGCTTCGGCATAATATTTAATAAATCTCCCTGGTGTCATCTAATGTTTCTCCCAACTTTGTGGGGAAATCTTGAGCATGGCTATTAAGCAGTATGACAGACCCCCCCCCACAAGGACCCCCCACATCCCTCTCAACTGTCCCTGATTTTGCCTTATACCTGTGCTGTCCCATGTAACTGATGGACCATCATAATCAGTCAGTAATACCAGATATCAGAGTTCCGTACTTGTCATCATTAGTGCAGAGGACTAAATTGCTGGTAACAAGGTTCTTTCTGTCTCAAGGGTATGGGGATTGAAGCCCCCCCCCAATTCTTTTTTTATTCTTTTAAGCAACTTTGAGTAATATTTAAAGAGTATCTCTGGTGTCTAGCTTTACTGCAGAGGATTAATTTTATTTATTTATCAGCATTTGTTTACTGGGAAAGTCCACTGGGCTCGGAAGCCCATTTTCAGTGGAGGCCCGGGGAGAAAAGCTCCATATAATTAGTAAATTACATTTCCAGAGAAGAAATATAATATTTGAAAAAAAATAAGAGAATGTTACAGAGCAAATTCATAGAACAATAAGTTTTACGGTTGTTACAAATACACGATGTTAAAGTAAATACCTTTTTTTTTGTGGGAAATGGAAGCACAGCATGTAAAGTAAAGAATGAAAAGAAATAGCGATTTGAATTTTAGAAGGGACAAGTGAGAAGAGGGGAGAGTTAGAGTGAGGGAAGGGGAATGGATGGATCAAGGGAGAGGCTTAAACAGAAAGGGAAGAGAGGATGAAGATAGAAATTTGTGGAGATTAAGGGTAAGTAATATGATGTCAGAGTTAGAGTAGGCTAGAGTCAGTGGTTGAGTATAAGTTTTGCAATGTTAGAATAGGCTAGAGCCAGTGGTTGAGTATAACTAGGTGAATTAAGTGATGTCCATTTCGATAGAAAATGATGGTGTAATTCCCTTTCAAATGTAGAAGGACATTGTTGTAAGCAGATAGAAGAGGGAGGTTATTCCAGACTTTGGCAAATTTCCATGAGTACAGTAATTGCCCTACAGGTAGCTTGGGCTTATAGACTTGGAGGAGTTATTGGTGTTCAGATCATAGGGACCTGGTAGGCTTATAGAGGCTAACTAAGGAGTTTAGAGCGGAGCAGTCTTGAGGCCTGTATATTAGTTTAAGCATACTTGTAAGCTGTAGGTGAAGCAGGTAGTAGGGGAGTTCCAGCCATTGCAGTTGTTTGAGGGCTAGACAGTGGTGTGTAGAGTGGCGATTATTGTTGGTGAATCTTGCAATCTTGTTATAGCAGGATTCTAGTTTTGTTAGTAAAGAAAACTATAGATTTAATAGTAAGGGGCTCCATAGGTTAGTGAGGGTAGAAGGTAAGATGTTTTTTGTGAAGCCATTTTTTTGACTGTTTTGTTATGAAGCATGTATGGTCAAAGGACAGGGAGTTATTTACTCATGTTCCAAGGTTTCTCACATCTTCATTTTGGAGTGGGATGTTTCTATACTATAAGCTGGGTGGAGAGTTTGCCAAATGCAACAATACTGCAAACCTTAGTATTTAGTTTTAGCATTTGTCAGTGCACTAGCTATTAACATGTGCAAGTTCCCTTTCTGTTTTCTACATATCAGAAGGGGATATACTGGGAGACTTGCACCTATACATTTCTTTCTTCCCAAGTGTGACCTTCACAGAAAGCTTAAACATGGTTAGTGATGCTTCCACAGACATCAAAAATAAATAAAAATAAAATGTAAGTATCAATGGGGATCAGGATTGGAAAGCAGGCACAATAAAAGAAATATAGAATGAAGTACAGAAGATACAGGTTTTAGTTACATCTACCCAAGATTTGCTTGAAAAAAATGTTTTAAAATTTTAAATAATTCAGTGTTTTTATTTTGCAGGGATTTCTGCATGCCATAGCTGTGAGCTATGTGCCAGAATTGTTTTATATATATCTGGGCGCAACACTGTGCTGGAAGTTAAGCAACTTGGGGCTGGATTCATAAAGGGATGCCTCCAGTGATAATCCCCAACACTGGCTGCTACTGCTGGTGGGGGCCCTCTGTGATTCAAAGACAGGCCCACCATTGTTATCCTACACAGTCTGTAGGATCATCATGGTGGACCATATCCTTGGATGAGTTATATGCTAATGAGGCATTCCAGAGAGCAGCCTATGTTAATTAGCCATGGAAATACCTGAGGTGAGGCATTTGCACAGCTGAGTGATTCACAGAATCCCTCTATAATGTATGTCAACTCAGCCAAAAGTTTGCATTCATTCATTACTTTCAGTGGGTTAGATCACATTAGAAGTAAGTGCCAGGGCAGTTTAGCAGAAAGGTAGTGGAGTGGTTGTGTGTGTGTGTGTGTGTGTGTGTGTGTGTGTGTGTGTGTGTGTGTGTGTGTGTGTGTGTGTGTGTGTGTGTGTGTGTGTGTGTGTGTGCAGGTGTGTTAGTGTTCCCAGTAAGGGACAAGTAGGGGTTTTGTGTGTGTTTGTGTGTGCATGCATACTCGCATATATGAGTGTGTGTGTCCATGAGTGATACTGGGTGATGGAGAAATGTGTATGTGGAGGTGTGCATGAATGTGTAAATATGAGTGTCTCTGTGCATGTTTGTGTGTGATAGGGGCTGCCACACCTCTCAACTCCCCTAGACAGCAGTCTAGGAGAGTTGAGAGGTGTGGCAGCCCCTGTCACATCATGCATTGAGGGGACACTAGACACCATGGAAATGGAAATGCTACTAATCTCATTAAAAATGTTAAAGAACAGTTTTGCAGCACTGACAACATATGGGGGAACAGCAGACAACAGAAATAGATAGATTTTAGATATTACTCTTCGGTCAATTAAGATGTTAACAGAACAGTAGATGTCCTTCTGCTCTCATGTTGCAGTATTCTAAACATGAGGGATCCTCCATCTGAGGCGACTCAAACATCTGGCCCATATACAAAGGCTTAGCCTGGCTGCTCTATGGTGCCTGAAATGTCACACATAGGTACCATAAACTGTGGGCCATAAATGTGACATCCGCACACACAGACCTCAGAACTTCTCTGCCACCAGTTGAATGTCAGCTCATGCATTCTGCTCTGTGTCTAAGATGTCTAAAAAGATAAGTACCCTGTTGTGGGAATCTTGATTTTTTTTTCTAGTTCTGGTTGCTGTCATTTGATTAATTGTTAGCTGATTTATCCATGTCATCTAGGAAGGGAAAGTGTAAATGCAGATGTTAAATCCCATACAAAGACAGCCACAACCTCTGCTTCTTTTGCTTAGGTCTTCCCACAACTATAAAACCTACTCTGTTTGCCAGTTATTTGTTCCAAAGACCCTACACTGACATCTAGTGGCCCTTAATCTTTCTGTTGAGAACTAATGTCTTAAAAGACTAGCCTTGGGTGTGGAAGCGATGCCTGGTGTGTCGTCCAAACGGCCTAAGAAAAAGGCCAAAGTTTCAAGGCCTGATAAAGTGCCTGTGCCTCCAGATTCAGATGTTCCACCAGCCCCCGATCTAAGGGCTGAGGTACAGCTGATGGCTTCGGCAACTATGACAGGTTCTGTTTTGGACACTGCTCTAGTTTCTCCAACCAGCACATCCATGAGGTTATTCCGACAGTTTCCAACATCAGGGGGAATCAGGTTTGCAGGACATCCTTTGCCAGTTTCCATTTCTGAGGAGTCTTCAGCTCTTTCTTCCATTTCTTGGATCCTAGGCCTACTCCTTCTCAGACCAGACCTAGGATGTCTTCACTCAAAAAGAAGCAAAAAACTAAACACTTATTTGCTTCCTCTGAGGGTATCCCGGATTGGCATGCATTTTCCCAATCCCTTTTCCAGGCCTCCATGGCCCTTAGGCCTGCTACTTCACAGGCCCTGTCTGCTCTGCCAGCCCTGAGTCCCAGGCCTGCATCCTTAGGCCCCTTGCCTCAAACTCCAGAAGAGGAATCTTCTTCATCTTCTGATGAGTCCCTTTCTTATACTTCTCAACTAGCCTCCCCCTTAGAATACTACTCACCAGAAGAGGATTCCCTAGAAGGTGATTCCCCACCAGAAGACATTATATTTGGGGAAACAATTACCAAAATGAGGGAGTATTTCAAGTGGGATTCTACCCAAATGGCAGAGGTTCAAAAAAAGATATTATGAGCTTCTGTAGATGGCATCCCCTTCTCCCTCAGCCATCCCTGCATACTTGTATGCCTTTGCCTCATCCTTCAAAGCTCCTGATTCTCAGCCACCTGCGCCAAGGAGACCATACAGGTTCTATAAAGTACCTGACAACTGTAAATTTCTCATTAAGCCCTCCTTGGCAGACCCTGCTGTAATTTCTGTTGCACCAGATAAGCAATCCAGACAGATCCCCTCTTCTTCTTTGCTTCCATCAGAAAAAGATGGCAAAATGATGGACAGGTTAGGAAAGAAAATTTACACATCTTCTACCCTGGCCTTCAGAGTCATCAACTACCAAACTCCTATGGTGAAATATGCCGTGGTTCTTATTTCCCAGGCTTTAGACCAACTTAATGCTGCTCCTGATTCCTCTAATAAAGCACAGGTTGCCTCTACCCTTTCTTTAGCTGCACATGTCTTGAGGCACTCCATAAAATGCAGCTATGATGCTACAGAAGCATAATCTAGATCAGGTGCCTCTGCTTCTGTTCTTCAGAGGTGCTCCTGGCTTAGGTTACAACCTTTGCCTGATGATTTTAAGAGCAAATCATAGATGCTCCACTTGATAATACTTTTCTTTTTGGTAAACAGTCAGCAGAGCTTTTTAAGACTCTGCAAGAGAAAAGCAGAGAGTTGCAGGACCTCAAGCATCTCTTTGTATCACCAGTGCCAAAGTTTCTTAGAAACTACCCTGTCAAACCCAATTTTGTCAGGAAGGCGTCCACACCACTCTCTTCAAAGCAAAGAAAAGGTGCCAGAAAATCACCATCTGCCAGGCATACCTTCCTCCAATCTACTCTTAGACAGCTCTTTCTTGACAGGCCCAACAATGCATGACCATCAGACACCTACCAACAATCTTCCCCTTTCAGCCCGCCTCTGTCACTGTCTTCCTCTGTGGCAACGCATCACATCAGACAGCTGGGTTATGTTAGGTTAGTGGAAAAAAGGGTATTTTATGACTTGGAAAGAAAAACATATCCTAAAAGGAATCCCACATCCCCCAAATGACCAACTTCACCTCATCCCACAAGTCATTTAAGGTCTGGTCTGTCAGGGCACAATTCAAAAGGTCCCACATGGACAGGAAGGCCTAGGATTTTATTCCAGACTATTCTTAGTCCCAAGAATAGATGGACCATGGTGACCCATCCTGGACCTGTCCCTACTAAACCCCTTTCTCCACATTCCCACCTTCCGCATGCTTTCCCTTCAAACTCTTCTTCTATTTTTGACCCCCAATTCATATCTGGCCACTTTAGACCTGAAGGACACATATCGTCACATCCCTATCCACCCATTGTATCACAAATACTTACATTTTGCTGTGTAGACCTTGCATTATCAATTTACTGCCTTGCCTTTTGGTTTGTCCACAGCACCAAAGGTATTCACAAAATGCCTAGCTCCACTGGTAGCCTTTTGCAGAACAAAAGGCATTCGGATATACCCTAACCTGGACGGCCTTATCCTTGTCCTAAAGACATTCCTTCCCTTCATTCACCCTGAACCTCTAAACATTTTCACAGACAACACCACAGTCCTGTGGTACATCAACAAAAAAAGGGGGAACAAAATCCTACCTACTTTGGAGGCTGGCTTTCCAAGCTCGGGAAGTGGCTACCCTCTCCAAGGTAAAACTGTAGGCAGTTTACATTCCATCACAAAAATGTTCAGGCAGATGCTCTCAGCAGGTCAATATCTCTGAACCACGTATAAATGTTGCACAGGGATGTGTTTCTAGATATAGTCCACCGGTGAGGTATACCTCAAATAGACCTGTTTGCCTCCCCTCAAAACAGGCAGCTACAGCTATTCTGCACAAGGACTCCCCTCTCCTCAGGCATGGAGGGTGGATGCATTCACGATTTCCTGAAAGTGGATGTTTCTTTATGCATCTCCCCCTTCCCTCTCATACAGAAAGTCCTGCTGAAGATTCAACAGGACAATTCCAAAATCTTGCTGCTGACTCCCTTTTGGCCAAGGCAGCATTGGTTCCCCCTTCTTTTTTCACTAGCTAAGGGCAATCACCACTAGTTACCTCACAAAGTTGACCTCATCACACAACAGAAGGGATCTCTTATCCACCCACACCTACAAGTCCTCAAACTGACCCTGTGGGTGATAAACATCTGAACTCTTTTAGACACCTTTACTCAGAGGATGTGCTTTCTGTCCTGCAGGAGGCCAGGAAACCCACTACCAGGAGATCCTACCTTTCTAAATGGAAAAGGTTCCCCAAACTGGTGTCTCCAAAAACAACTAGATCCTTTTCAGGCAGCCTTACCTCTAGTTTTGTCTTACTTGTGTGAATGTCTGAAGAAAGAATTTTTATATTCCTCAGTGAAAGTCCATTTATCAGCTATCTCAGTGTGCCTACCACTCAATCCACCTTTGCTATCCAGATTACAGGTAAAGTTTTTTCTTAAGTGTGTGATCCAGCACTGCACCTTCTGAGCCAACAGTGTCAGCCTCCCTGAAGATGTGCACTTGGAAAACAGTGCTTCTAGTAACCCTGACTTCGGCTAGGAGGGTTTCAGAGTTACAGGCACTCATGGCTGTCCCACCATACCTGATATTCCATAAGGATAGGGTCTCCCTTCGCACAAACCCATCCTTCATGCATAAAGTGGTCCATAAACTTTCAGTTAACCAATCCACCTGTTAGATATTATGAATATAAATATGCTGAAAGATAAAGCATAGAATAAAAAGTTTGCTTGAATATATGTATAGAGTTTAGCAATGTAAAATGTGCATTCATACTATATGTATAACAGACAGGCTTCTCTTCACAGCATCAAAAAGAAAAGCCTAACAAAGCAATATTGGAAAGCAAGGATTATATGATTTTCTCATGTTTGCAGAACAAATATCTATTAACAGACATCCTTTTTTATAAATTCAGCAATACGTGATGTTTTTCCAGTAGGAACGGCTTATACAGATGTTTCCTTTCAGAATGGCATACTCACATCAGCAAAAGTGCTTAAATCACAAAAGGACAATAGAAAAGTCTAAAAACAGACATTATGTGACTTCCTATAGAAGGCCAGAAAAATATACCAGGAGGAAATACCAATCTCTTGTGTGCGTGTCTAGCTCTGTATATAGCTTTTGTAGTAATTCAGTTATGTGAGAGAAGAGAGAGGTATCTTGTAGAAGTCATCATTCATATCTGTAATGAAGGAAAACTTTGTAAATATATGCTACAAATCTGACAGACTACGTGTGGTTTGTTATAAAATAAGTTATCTGTAACTGTGCTTATAGCTGCAAAATATATTTCTTTATCAGTGCAATTTGAAAGGCTTGGTGATTTAAACAGACTACATATGGAGTCATGATGTGTCTCTGATTCAGCAGTAAACAGCACAGCAAGACTGTGTGTCTTAAGAAGACTTCAAATCCCACAGCAAGCAAGCAGCAGTAAGCAGAGAGCAGCTCAATAAAATTTTTCAATGGTGATCCTTTGACAACGTTCCTAGCCTGTATCCAAAAACAGGGGGAGTGAATGGGTAATGTCACTCCTGTAAAAGCACAGTAACGTTTATGTGAAGTACTTCAGATTTCTACAGTTTTCAACAGTTTGTAGCAATACAGTTTAATAGACGTCTAAATCTGGTGAGACTGCATTGCAGGAAGGTGGAGCAGTTCCATAAATTCTCCAGAAAAGGTACAAGACGAAGTTGTAAGACTGAATCTGCCAGTTTTGCTGTACCAACTTCACAAGTGACTACAGAAACTTTTCAACCATCTACAGTAAAGCAGCTTGGCTATCTGCCTGTCTGTTGACTGGTAAGAAAATTATTCTGTGTTACATACAGTATGAATGCCATAGAGGTAATAATAATAACAGAATAAATGTATATACTGCATATTAGCAAATGTAAAACCTTATTAGGGCAAGTTAATAGTAAGGCATTATGCAAATGGATTGCAATTTGATAGTAAGGCATTATGCAAATGGATTATAATATTTGACTGGTATCTGAAATAAAATCATGTGTGGTATAAAAATGTTTATTGTGTGTACAATGTCATAAAAATACAGTGCATGATATTATCCAAAGGTTAGACTGTACAGACAAAAATTGTAAAGGTAAAGAACCAAGAAAAGTTAATATGTTGACATTATGTTCAAATGTTAGACAGTTATGTTCTGTCACCAGATGCAAAAGGTTTATTTCAGAGTTGCAACAACAGTCAAATCAGTTACTGATAGAAACTCTAGTACATTTTGTTACAAAGAAATGTAATAAACTTCTAAAAGACAGACACAATGAGTTCAGGAAGCTTAGACAAGTTATACACACATCTTTTCAAAAGTGCATAGGAGTTTCAAATTCAGCAGAACAGCTTACTAAAGAATGTCAGAAAGACCATACAACATTCCAGGAAATTCAACAGAAGTTGCAGGATAAAGGAAATAAATTAGCTCAACTGACAAAGACTTGGAATTTCCTGCATACACAGTTAATCTGTGCAAAAGAAATATATTTTATAATATGTTTATGTTTTGAAAATGGTTAAACATACATGGTAGGATGGTAGGATCTGATGTCTGGACAAATCATTCTTAAATGTTTTACTTTCATTCAGTTAAAGCAAGACATCTATCAGTACTACAGTAAAGTAAAGCATATGAATGCCATTCAGTAGCATAGTCAAAAGGTAAACAAAACTGTTCTAGTGTATAAAATTAAATAAAAATAGATGAGTAAAAATTTAAAGTCACAAGACATGACATGCTTGTATAAAGATATACATGTACAAGACAGACATGCATGTGTGTTCTTTTCATCTGTTACAATACACAAGAATAACAGGCAGACAACAGCAAATATAAATAATATAAATATAAATGTGTTGGTTAAACTAATATCTATTTTGTTTTTTACAATTTGTTTATAATTATATAGTAACACCAAACAGTTAAAGTTCTGAATTTTAAATAAAATCACAGATGGTATTATTCAAACAGTTTTTGTAAAATTAATGGCAGGACAGTTAAATAGTTAAATAAAAAAATACTGAAATCCATGTAAGGTAATTGTAAAATAATGTCTATTTATGTTGTATAAATGCATAGTTATGTAAATCACAATCACATTAAAGGAAAAATGCCAAAATAATTAATTATAGTTTATAGACTATAAAATGTGAGCTCAGACCGTCCTAGACTGAATGAATAGTTACAGGAAATGTTGAAAAGATAAGATAAACAACAAGACTGATTGCCAGACAAGTAGCTTGAGTTTTTCTAAAGCATCATTGTTATTAAACATAATTATTAAAATGTTTACAGGCAACACTATTTGGTAATTGTAATAAAATGTCACAATTGTGCATAGATGTCACTTATAATCTGTTTGCAAGTAAATGTTAAAAGGACAAAAAAAAACATATTTAAATAAAAAATGGGCTAGAGTATATATATATATATATATATATACAGTTCAAATCAATTGTGCAGGAGGGTGTAAATACCTACTAGATGTAATATACAGTGAAAGCTTTATTTAGTAACCTAATAAAACAAATGTAGATGACATACATTCTATTCTCACAGCATAGGGCAGGAAAACAGTGCTGAAGTACTACAGGGGGAGGGGCAGTTTCTCAGTTTTACACTGACTGTATAAGCAGTACTGCACAAGGGTCTGAAATGAAGCTACAGAAAAAATAAACAACAAGTGTCAGAAGTAAAGCTACTGAAAAAAATAAATAATAAGGTTCTAAAATAAAGCTACAGGAAGAAATATCTCATTCCTTCTTGACAATACTCTTTTATGGGGAGGGAAAAACAGGTATTAGTGTATTAGAAATACTGGTAAACTGGATTAAACCTGACAGGATAAGATATATGTTACAAGTTGTTAATAGCTATCATAATGGTTATTATTGTATTGTTTAGAATTAAATTGTATTTACAACCTGTTAAATTGTAAAGCTATACAAGAGATGGGTTAAAAAACAAGAGATGATTTAAAATTGCTTTATTAAAGCTATACAAGAGAGAATACAGATATGCAAAATGCATAAATGTTTCTAATAGCAAGAACGGTCACTATTTTTAATATGTTTTTGGCAAAACAATGTTGGTATAAAAAAGCATGAATATTTTTAATTGCTGAGTATGTAGTTTAAAATAACATGACATATGCATTTGGTGCCAGTTCCACTAGATATTTCTAAAGAGACATAAACATTTTCCAAGATTTTGCTCAATATTAATGTTATTAAATTTGTAAGATTAGACTAAATGTACTTTACAGTCTTTGTATGTACAAATGTAGAAAATTTCAGTACAAATGATAGTCTTTGTATGTACAAATGCAGAAGAATTCAGTACAAATGAAATTAATGTCTAGTAATGAATATGTGTGAAAAACCATATTTAAAGAAAAAATGGGTCCAGGGTACCTACTAGATTGAAATGCATGAACAGCAAACAGTCTATGTAAATACATACTGTACAGAATACATTGTAATAAGTTTGAAAGTAATTTGTCAAGTTGTAATATCATTGGTTTTACCCCAGTAAAATAACTGCTTTCAAATATTTATTATCGAAGCCCAGTTCAGTATTTTACCAAGATGTTATTGAGCAGTTCAGAGACATGAACACAATGTGATGGTTAAAATGACATTAAAACTGTATATTTTCAGCAGTGTATAAATGCTTGCAGTAGCACATAGTTATTGTTTCTTATAGTTAATTCAACAGTTGCAAAATAATAAATTAATCAAGTAAAATTAAAACAGACACAGCTCATAACTGATAAAATATTTTCACAGAATGGTCTGCAAAAGAAAAAGTTGTTAAATACATTCAGGTTTGGTAGTAATACATGTTTTCATTGTATTCACTATGTAAAATTGCATTTTGACTTGTATCAAAAAAGACTAATGGTTTTATATAAAAATAATGTGTTTTTTATATAGAATGTTTTGAGTATGTTTAAAAACAGAGGGAATTGTTAGATATTATGAATATAAATATGCTGAAAGATAAAGCATAGAATAAAAAGTTTGCTTGAATATATGTATAGAGTTTAGCAATGTAAAATGTGCATTCATACTATATGTATAACAGACAGGCTTCTCTTCACAGCATCAAAAAGAAAAGCCTAACAAAGCAATATTGGAAAGCAAGGATTATATGATTTTCTCATGTTTGCAGAACAAATATCTATTAACAGACATCCTTTTTTATAAATTCAGCAATACGTGATGTTTTTCCAGTAGGAACAGCTTATACAGATGTTTCCTTTCAGAATGGCATCCTCACATCAGCAAAAGTGCTTAAATCACAAAAGGACAATAGAAAAGTCTAAAAACAGACATTATGTGACTTCCTATAGAAGGCCAGAAAAATATACCAGGAGAAAATACCAATCTCTTGTGTGCGTGTCTAGCTCTGTATATAGCTTTTGTAGTAATTCAGTTATGTGAGAGAAGGACAGAGAGAGGTATCTTGTAGAAGTCATCATTCATATCTGTAATGAAAGAAAACTTTGTAAATATATGCTACAAATCTGACAGACTACGTGTGGTTTGTTATAAAATAAGTAATCTGTAACTGTGCTTATAGCTGCAAAATATATTTCTTTATCAGTGCAATTTGAAAGGCTTGGTGATTTAAACAGACTACAGATGGAGTCATGATGTTCTCTCTGATTCAGCAGTAAACAGCACAGCAAGACTGTGTGTCTTAAGAAGACTTCAAAACCCACAGCAAGCAAGCAGCAGTAAGCAGAGAGCAGCTCAATAAAATTTTTCACCACCCACTTGCCCACCCTTTTTCCATCTCCACAGAATGACAGTGAGAGAGTGATCCTTTCCCTTGATGTTCACAGACAACTTAGATTTTACCTGGACAAGACTAAGAATATAAGAAAGTCTAACCAGTTTGTCTCCTTTCACCCCAGGGCTCTGGGAAAGCTGTCTCCAAACAATTTCTTCATGGATTTCCAAAACTATTACCTTCTGCTACTCTTTCCATGGCAAACTCCTGCTCTGTGCTGTGAGAGCCCACTCTACCAGGGCTGTGGTCTCCTCAGGGGCTTTTTTCAAAGGTTTAGATACTGCCACTATCCTAGAGGCAGCCACATGCCTCTAGGATGACAAAAAAAAAAAAAAAAAAATCTTGTTTTCCCGCCTTACTGAACTAGAATAGTCCAGTCTTCAGAGTTTGCTGATCTCTGGGCTTTGTCTTGGTTCCTGTGCTATTCCATATCCTTATTTGGATAAAAGGAAGCATCTTTGTTCACCAGTGGGAGTGGGGAGCACTGAGCGGCCTATTTGTCCCTAGAGGAGTGGTTCCAGCCAGAAACTTGTAGTCTATTGGCCATTTTGGGTCAATTCCTAGCTCTTTTCAGCCCCCTGTAATAAAGCCAGCTTTAGCGCACTTTTTCGCTTGTATTCAACTCAGCACAGCTCCTTGTGGTGTCCTGCAGAGTTCTACAAGCAGCAGAGAGCAAAAGAGTGACTTTTTCTTGATTTTAGTATTTTTTTCTGGCTTTTTGATTACTTACTGCTTAGCGACTGCATTTTCGCCTGTTTATACAGCTCTGCATTCTATTTAAACTGTTTTTGTGTTGAGTAACTGTTTTGCACTTTTAAAAAAGTTATTTGTTGCTTAATTTTACCTGTAGGCTAACACACTCAAGTGCGCTAGCCATTTAAAAGCATTTATAGCATTTACTGTCCTTTTTTCCTCTGTTTTCTGCAAAAAAAAAAAAAAAAATCTTGTTTTCCCGCCTTACTGAACTAGAATAGTCCAGTCATCACAGTTTGCTGATCTCTGGGCTTTGGCTTGGTTCCTGTGTTATTCCATATCCTTATTTGGATAAAGGGAAGCTTCTTTGCTCACCAGTGGGTGTGGGGAGCACTGAGCAGCCTATTTGTCCCTAGAGCAGTGGTTCCAGCCAGAAACTTGTAGTCTATTGGCCATTTTGGGTCAATTCCTAGCTCTTTTCAACCCCCTGCTATAAAGTCCGCTTTAGCGCGGAGTTGCCCATAGAGCACCATCAGGCAGCGCTGGTTAAACAAGGTTAAACTATTTCTGGCTCCGTAAAGTGTGCTCTTCAATTTTTCCCTTAGAACTTCTCTACTTGCAATCTAAACAGTCTATTCTCTATCTCAAAAGCTCAGCACTTGCTCCTAAAGCATTTTTATATAGGTAAAGTACTTATATACTAAACAAAGTACTACATTAGCCTAGAATCCCCTTGAGTACCAATTTCCCTATAGGTCCCTTCTGACTCAGTTACACAGCAAACTTTTTCACTTTTTCTAGCATGTCGAAGGGTCAGTTGCTAGCGCCTCTCCTGTTCAGCTGGTGAATCTGGGCATCTTGAGGCAATGTTACAATTGCCTCATGTACACAGACAACCCACTCCTTCTCCCACAAAACACAAATACACGTGAGAGATGCAACTATATAGCCAAACTGGAGGCTGAGCTCTCTCAACTCAGGACTGGCAAGACCAGACAGGAGGAGAAGGAAACCACGCACACCACAAACCCAGTTTCACATAGAACTATCACAACTACAAAACAAACACATAAACACACAAAGACATACTCGGAGGCACTGATCAAAAATCTACCAAAACTACAGAGGCCTCCAAAGCAGACACCCAAGCAACTGCCACCTCAAGACATAAGACATGCAACACATAGTTCTCAAAGTCAGTGTGCTAAACAGTCACAGCCCTTAAGGCCAAACACAATGCCAGACACACTTGTTATAGGTGACTCCATAGTCAGACACACTGACGTCCCACTCACCAGACTGAACAAGGAAAAGATCACAGTAAGCTGCCTGTCAGGCACTAGAATCCGCCACATAACACAAGCACTCAGGTCACTCCACAGCAAGTACAAGTATGACTCAGTCATTGTCCATGCCGGTGTGAACAACCTGAGACATACCTCCCGGGACTACATGAAAAGAGACATAGAGGAGCTCTCAGATTATGTAGCCCAGGCCGGTATGACCCTGACCCTGACCCTGAGCAGTATCCTACCCTCACCAAGAATGATGCCACAATACAGAGACAAAATGATCAGCTTAAATAATTGGCTTAATTACTGGTGTCATTCTAAGGGGATCCAATGTCTGTCTGCCTGGGATGACATGCTTGACAAGCCACGCTGCTTCGCAAGGGACGGCTTGCACCTGTTACCCCTGGGCTTCCGGATATTGGCAAAGGCTCTTGCCACCCCCACAGTGCCTTTTTTAGGCAAGGCTCAAATGATAAACCTACCACCCTAGAAAACAAAAATGGAGAAAAACTAAGGGTAATACTGCTCAATGCCAGAAGTCTAAACCTCAAGATGCACGCCCTCAAAGCCCTCCTCAGTATGGAGAACATTGATGTCTGTGCTGTGACTGAAACCTGGTTCAAGGCTCCTGAGAGCACCCCAGCACTATCAGGTTATACCTCATATCATGCCCGCCCCAAAATCCAGACCGAACCACAAAAGGAGGGGGAGTATCCATATTCATAAAGGATACCCACACCTCCAGGTTAGTGGCAACGCACGAAGCATCGGAGACCATCCAGGTGCAATTAACCATAGGTAAAACTGCCCTACAGTTTGTAGCATGCTACAGACCACCTTCTCAAACTCAGGAAACCCACACAGCCTTCCTGAAGACACTGGAGAGTATGAATGTCTCTCCAAACACCATCATATTGGGTGACTTCAACTACCCAAACATAGACTGGGAACATTACTCAAGCAACCAAACAAAGGCCAGCAATACGGTTCCAAAGGCTTTATTGGAAATAAAGTAGGTGCCACTTAAGCACCATAATACTCTCACAACAACAAAATAATATAATTTGGCAGATTTATGTTTAATGGAATGTTGGTATAGGGCATTACTGACTTTATGATTCCGAATATCACTACGATGTTCACCTATTCTGATTCTTAGGGAACGTGAAGTTTTCCCTACATAGAAAGCTTTCCATTAAACATAAATCTGCCAAATTTATGTTTACGGTCATTGACAAAGTACAGGGGAACAGACAAAATCAGTTGGGTTGGCAAAGTATTCTTAGTAACAAAGAAAAATACTGGATTATACATTTGGGAGCCTTATTCCCACCTGGACTAAATGACCATTTATAATTTATATTATATATATATAGGGTATTACACACCATATTTTTTTGGCACTATTTCTTTATCTTCTTTAATATTATATTGTTATATACATTATATTTTTTGTTTTGAATATTGATCAATACTCTATTTTGAATACTGATCATTATGGGAAGTGCATTTTATTTAATCATGTTCTGCACACTTTAAATACTAAATATGCAGGTTAAGTGAAAGCCATTTGTTATTGGTCACGGATATATATATATATATATATATATGGAGTGTTTCTAATGGAGCATGTCTTTTCTATTTGTCCTCACTGATGAAGGTGTTCTACCGAAACTAGTTTGAGGTTTCGATTTATTTTGTTGTTGTGAGAGTATTATGGTGCTTAAGTGGCACCTACTTTATTTCTAATAAAGCCTTTGGAACCATATTGCTGGCCTTTGTTTGTTTTCTGATATGGTGTTGGGCCGTGCAAGCTTGAACGTGCGTGGGTTTGTGTGCTACTAACATTACTCAAGCCCCAACACCCTAGCCCAAAGGTTCCTGGTGTTCATAAACTCAAATGCTATGGAACAACTAGTCACCATCCCCACAAGAGGAGAAAATATACTAGACCTGATTATCACAAACATGGGGACAAAATGCTCCACACCGGAAGTATATCCCTCATTGGCAAGATTAGACCATAAATTAATCTCATTGGAGATCCACATCCCACCCCCACCCCCAGCAAAAAAGACCACAGTGAAGAACTTCTCAAAAGCAAACTTCACACTTCTTAAGACTGGAGTGGTATCCTTCAAGGCCCCCGAGCCAGTGGAAACCACAACCCACGCTGCTGAAACCCTTACAAATGCCTTCTACGAGCACCTCCAGGAATGTATGGATCTAGCAATCCCTAATAAAATCAAGACCCTTTCCACCAAAGGCAGGCACCTGGTCTGGTGGACCCCAGCCATAAACAAACTCTACAACAAGAGGAGAAAGCTACTACATGACAGAGCAAAATCCCTAAAAGGGAAGGCATCTCTGATCAATACTAGCAAAAACTACGATCACTCATAAAATCATCCAAGGCCAACTTTGAGAGAAAATCGCTAATGACACAAAAGACAATCATAAGGCCTTCTTTAGCTATGTTAGAAACCTGGGTGGAAACTCCCAGATATGCTCAGAATTAGTCCAAAATGATAAAAAATCACTGAACCCACAGACATTGCCAACATACTGGCAGACAGGTTCAGTGCAAATTTCTCCCCAAAGGAGAAATATCTATCCCACCAGAGTCTAGCCTCCCAAACATCTCAGATGCCCAGGTGAGAGCTGCTCTCTCTAAAGCAAAAAACACAGCATCAATGGGACCGGACAGTGTCCCCGGCTGTGTGCTACACAAACTCAATGAGGAACTAAACCCACACATAAGGCTGCTGTTTAATCTTAGCCTCACTACAGGATACGTACCCAAAGAATGGCGTACGGCAACTGTGGTCCCACTCCACAAAGGCGGTGCTTCTACGGACCCTGGAAATTACCGCCCCATAAGCTTGACGAGTCTTGCTGCAAAGCTATGGAGAGGATCATAATGGAACTCATAAATAAAGACATTGGGGACCTACAGACACTGGATCCTACCCAATTTGGCTTTGTCAAGGGCAGATCCTGCCTCTTGAACTTGGTCGACTTTTTCAAAACAGTCACTAAGGCCATTGATGAGGGTAAGGCAGTTCACACAGCCTACCTTGACCTGGCAAAAGCGTTCGACACAATACCCCACTCGGGCATCATAGAAAAGCTCACCAGCTTAGATGTAAACCCATATGTCACAAGATGGGTTGCAAACTGGCTCAAGGACAGAACACACAGGGTTAGAGTTGCTGGTGCCATGTCAGACTCTAAGCCGGTCATGAGCGGTGTCCCACAGGGCTCAGTCCTGGGCCCCCTCTTGTTCGGCGGTTATTTTTCTGAAGTGCAGGCAAACATAGGGGTATTGTGGCTGACAAAATTTGCAGATGACTGCAAACTGGGCACCATAATTGACACTCCATCAGACACAGACATCCTCCAGAGAGGTCTCATAGAAATGGATAACTGGTGCCAGAGCCATGGCCTTAAGCTAAATGCCAAAAAATGTATAGTCATACCCTTTGGGAAAAACAAGGTAACCCCTAATTACCACATAGGTGGTAATCCATTAAACACAGAAGAAGTTATCAGGGACCTGGGGACCCAAGTTGACAGTAACCTCTCTTTGACACTCACATTGCCAAAGTGGTTAGGAAGACCTTCTACATTGCCCACCTGATCATGAAGGGATTCACATCCAGATCAGGAGAGGTCATTGTACCCCTGTACTCTTCACTTATCAGACCAATGATTGAGTACAACGCCCCATTCGGAATGTACCTTACCCGACACCTGCAGCATTTGGAAAGACCCCAAAAGTTCCTCACCAAAAGGATAAAGGGGCTCAAACATATGTCATGCGATGCCCGACTGAAGAAACTCCAGCTCTGTTCAGTCGCATACCGTCTGCTCAGAGGTGATCTGTGCCTGACATACAAGGCCATGTCCAACCCGGAATTAATGGACATGCTCCACCTCAAAAAATCCAAATCCACCAGAGCCACGAGAGCAAGAGACTTAAACCTCAGCACAGATATAAATAGGACGTGCTGGAGGGACAGATTCATCACCCAGAGACTCCCTACACTATGGAACAGAATCCCAGTCCATGTGAGGCAGAGCCCCTCACTGACTCTGTTCAAGAGAATTCTTGACGAGTGGATGGGAGATCATAGGTTTACCCCGGGAATCATCTCTGTGTCACCGCTGGACAGAGGCACAGCAAACTAATGGGTATAGTATTCTCATCCTAAGGGGTGGTGAAAGCCACACACACTCTGGCTAGGCTTATAAATGCCCTAGGGCAGATAGCCTAGTGTGAACCTATGAACCTATGAACATGGTTTTCATTCCACACTTTCACTAAACACTACAAGCTGGACTGTATCTCCACTGCTAGGGCAGGCTTTGCAAAAGCCATCCTGCATGGTTTCTTAGAAAGTTCTTCTTCTTCTGCCATCACCTATAAGACAGGTTGAGCTTTGGTACTCTCTCTCATGTTTAGAATACTGCAACATGAGAACAGAAGGACAGAATAGTTGTGTAAAATCTTACCATAACAATAGATGTCCTTCTCTTCGATGTTGCAGTATTCCTGTCCCTCACTCCTACCCCTCTAAGGCATCTCCTTTATTTTCAGTTAATATTACCTCTGTGGATGACATCCTGACCAGCTTCTGTTAGACTACTGTCTGACTGGGTCATTCAGTTCTGAGTTCTCTGCATGCAGACATCACATTTATGGCCCACAGTTTATGGTACCTACGTGTGACATCCCATGCACCGTACAGCAACCAGGCTAAGCTTTTGTATATGGGCCGGATGTTCGGGTCTCCTCAGGTGGAGGATCCCTCATGTTTAGGATACTGCAACATGGAAGAGAAGGATGTCTATATTTATGGTAAGATTTTACACAACTATTTTGCAACACAAAAGACTTATGGGAGGGGAGAACACTAGCCACCAGGGATACATTTTAAGTATTACCCTGCAGCCACTTAAAAAATGTTACTAGGACAAGAAGGAAACGGCTTTGATCCCTATACCCTCAAGTCAAAAAATATTGTTCTAATCCCCTGCACTAACACTGGACACCATTTAGAAAGAAGAGATCATGGAATTAAAGAACTTGAACTAGCAAGGCAGGCTGGATTCCTTTTTCTGTATTCAGTGTCATACAGACTCTTTTTTTTTTTTGTCTTTGTGGATACATTCAGGCCAGTAAAGAAAAAACCCTCCTTACAGGTGATCTGTGCCTTGCAGGCTAATAAGAATCTGATATTTTAAGAACTCTTACGTCTCCACAAATCAAATGGTCCTGTGAACATCAGAACCAGAGATTTGAACCTGCTTCAGCAAATAAACAAGTCATTGTTGAGAGACAAATTCATCATGCAGTGACTACTCTTTCTCTGAAACAAACTTCCTCTCCAGGTCAAGCAATATGATACATTATCTGGCTCAAAGAAGGAATTAGACAATTGGATATGTATTCATAAATTCATCCCAGGTATGACTAGCCTATTGCTCCTTGAAAAAGGAGGTAAGTTGAAAGGGAGATTGTATTCTGTGTAAGCACAAAGAACTTCACTTTTTTCTTCTTTCCTGGCTGTTAAGAAACTATCTTGAGTTACAACAACCAATAACAAAGGTTTATTTTTTATGTTTACAACCCAGAGGAGTCATGGGTGCATACCTCTCAACCTCTTGGAGCAAGAAATCTGGACAAAGCCATAAATAAGGGGGGAGGCCCAGAAATAGAGACAATTTTTAAATATTGCTCTTACTAACTTAGAAAGTTGATAGAATAACAGGTTTTGCATTAGCATGCATTTTCTAAAGTGTATGAAATCTGAAATTCAGATGCCAGTCATTAACATCTGAGTTCATTCCTCAATGAATTGCCAATGATTTGGAAGAATACCAAAATTTTAAGAGGAACGGATCAAAAATATGAGTCAAAAATGTAGACAGTTGAGAAGTATGCATGGGTGTGACCAGGCATGTATCATGTAAGCCAAGGCATACAAATTCATTTTCAAGGGGTCTGTATTTTACCCTGCACAGGAGTAACAAATGCCTCATTTTCAAACACGTAATGGAAATCAAAATGGTGCAACTTAGTCAACAATGATTAGTATGCCCAGAGTGAGGTATGCTTGCTGTATTACTAGCTATCCAATTAAAAGGTTTTAATATAGTAATTTTAATACATGTGCTGTAGATTACAGGACACCTTACTATGGTAGTACTAGTCATGTCCCTGCACAGTGCAGTCTGGCCATCAAATGACCATATATATCAAAGCCCTTGTGATCATATTATCAGGAGGCAAGCCCACATACTAAAACCTCCCCTAATTGAGCAGCCACACATATCGCCTGAAGGGCTAAAACAGAAAACACCTAAACAAGCATTTTTGCTTGGGGGAAAGCTCTCACGCACCTCATGCACCCCCTCACCCCCTGCAACTTTTATATATACTAACTCTGAGATCACACAAACATGAAAAAGGGAAACAACTGCCATTACAGAATGTCTACTGTTCCCTCTTTTCTTTACTTGTAAAGAATCTCCATTTCAGCCACTAAATGGTGGGATAATACTGATCGGTGATTGCATCACTGGATCACCATCAGTACTTAATAAAGAGAGCATTTGACATGTTGGGCCCTATCAGTGTTGATTCACTGACTGGGGTCACAATGGAGTACCCTGCAAAAAAAAAAAAAAAAAGGTTCATAGGGAAGTAATGGGTTAGCTGCCCTTACAGGCCATTTTAAGCATAGCTAATTCCCCTTGAAAGGAGAAAATCAAACTCTGTACCTTGTGTCTGGTGGTAAATATCTTAACCATTATGCCAATGTCCAACCCTTCCCTAACTGTCCCTCTAAAAGGGAAATTATGTTGGGGAATTTAGTAGTACATTTATGCACAAAAACATCTACCTGAGCTACCTCATGTAGATGGGGCCTTGGTTTAACATCTAATGTGAAGGATGGCACTGGAGTATCCTAAGTGAAAGACCAACACTGGTAGAGTTTTTAGAAGAATCTGTTACTGAAGCTGCTGATAAAAAAGGGATAATTACTGGTGAATATAAAATATTGCATGGTAACTATAGAGGAGGTTAGAAAGGATTGGGAAGAGAGATTGGATAAGAAATTTACAATGAAACAATGGGGGATCTATGTATGGCTCCCAAATATACAACAAAGTCTAGAGGATTTAGGATCTTTGCTTGGAAGTGTTTGCATAGATATTTTTATACCGAAAGAAGACTCCAAAGAAGTTTTCCTTATGTAGACTGCAAATGTTGGAGGTGTGATGTGGGAAGAAAGAGATAATTGGGGACATATTTTCAGAGTGTATAATGAGTTGTCAGACTTTAAAAATTCCTTCTGGACTACTCTAGCAGACATACTTTGTGAGCAAATTGATGTAACTAAGGAAATGATTTTTTTGAGCTATGATACAGAATTGAAATTCCCTAGACATAGTAAGGTCTTGCTGAGTTTAATTCTTGTGGCTGCCAAAGAAAATGGAAATCAGAGTCTAAACCAACTGTACTAGAAGTAGTAAATATACTAACAGAAATAAAACAACTGAAGGTGGGATCTTTAGAAAAGGGTAGGAGCAAATCACACAGAAAAAAAATGGGAATTGTAGGAACAATACATATAGAATAATGTTTTGGAGGAGGAATGAGGTTTAAGGGAGGGCAGGAATTGAATGAGCTATATAATGTGTGACTGACAATGACTGGATGGATTATAAGTGATGTATAATGTTTGCAGCTACAGATGTTTCTCCGGTGTCTGTGATGTATACTGTTTGCAACTGAAGTGGTGTCATTTTGTTTGTTTTTCATTTATATAAATGTAAGATTGCCTACATCATATGTGAACATTTAATAAAGATTGTGAAGATTGGGTGAAGATAGGTGAAGGCTGTCAGCCTAGCCAGATATAATTTTGGAGATAATTCTGTCATCTGTACATATTAATGTAAACCACAGGCTTGTTGTCTTAAATGGTAAAATAGTGTTACATGTGGAACTGAAAAAAATGTAACAACAGTGCACTCTACTGACCAAGTAAAGCATGTTGTGACCCTTTGATGTTAAAACTCGGGAGTCAATAAGTCTAGAGTGAGGCATCCTGCCTATTGTTTTAAGGCCAGAGTTAATGTCCAGAATTTGCATGCATAAATGTCCTTTATTGCTCTGGTTTTTGCCCAGAGGTGAAGAATGTAAATGTAGTTTCTGTTAGCTTGGGAATCCAGGGAAGTGTGAAAAATGATGTAATGTAACCCAGGGGAGTGTAAAGAATGATGTAATGTGAACCAGGAATGTGATTTTTAAAAACAGAGAATCAGAGAGCATTAAGCATTTTTGTCTTGACCATCCAACTCATCAGCACTGTCTTGCTCTATATGTAAGTTTATCTTAGACTTGTGTTTTTCTCTCAGAAATAGCTAGAAACTAGAAATATTAGACTGCTTTTCTGTGATGTCAGAACTGTACTACTGAATTATGTTAAGTATTTCTCTGTGATCTCTGAACTCTTGACTAGCACTGTGTAGTAAAAAGTATTGTCTTGTGCTTTGACTATTTGTTGTTAAATATTTTTAAACCCTTTCAATTGTGGCTGTTTTTGTAGAGATAATTTAGGCTCTTTAAAGTACTTGCATGCCTTTGGTAAAATTGTACAAGGCTACTTCAATAGCTTTAGCCCTGTGCTATACTGCCAATTGGATAATAATATTGCACAGTAATAATTGGACACCCTTTTAAGGGCCTTTGAGTAGCTGATAAATATTAATGGATGGTGGCAGCTGGTACTACCATATAGTCTGGGAAAAAGTGGCACAGCTGGACAACCTGTGCCAGACTTCCCCATGAGTGTCTGTGTGGTTGTATAAACTCTTCTCAAAGTGTGTGTGTTGTGTTTGTGTGTGTGTGTGTGTGTGTGTGTGTGTGTGTGTGTGTGTGTGTGTGTGTGTCAGCTACTTGGGCAGGGACACGAAGCACTGGTTGGACAGAGAGGGTGCTGGAGGTTTTAGCTTGACCACTAGGCTGAGATCTGGTCCCTATAGCTGTGCCAGTGGGGGTCTTATTGGGGACCTGGAGAGCAAGGGAGCGACCAGCCCTGGACTGACTGTGATCTCTGTGTGCTCTTAAGGGAAATTGTACTTTACTGTGTGTATTTGTTATCATTTCCTCCTATATGAGACTCCCCTCACTGGTGTTAGTGATGAGGATTGAGGCTCCTTGATTGCTGGGCCAGGGCACAGGCATCACAAAGATGTTTGTTGGGAAAAAAAAGCTTTACTTTATTGGGAACAGATGATGACTACAGGAAAACCTTTGAGTTGAGAATTTTTTTGAATCTAGCTACTGGATGGCAGAAATGCCTTAGACAGCTACATGGGAATCTGATTACAGTTCTTAAACTAATTAAGTTTTACTCAGTGAAGCAGTAAGATTGGCCTCTAGGTTAACTGGTTAGTGGGAAATAGAACTGAATCCACAGTCAAGAAGTGGGTAGTTAGTCAAGCATATAATATTTTGATGGTTGTCATGCAGATAGGCCACTATACCCAGAAAGTTCAGATATTTTGTGTAGCAATGCCTAAGTTTTTTTTATACCTTCTATGTTGGCAAGGATGTTTCCTTCTGTTTCTTTTTGGAGATATAAAAAGGATGAGCTGGGAGATCAATGTATATATTTTTGGACAGAAATTCTTAATAGTTACAGAACCGAACTTTAGAATTTATGTGATAATATATGGTTTAATCAAATTAAAATTACTAAACAGACTATTTCCTAGGTAAAGAGGATGTAATTTTGCTGGGTAGATAAGAAATTGCATTGTTTAATCTTTTAGTATTAGAGAAAGGAAGCTGCCACACTTGAATGGAAGCAAGCTGCACCACCAATAAATAATGACGTGATTGAAATAATGTGACAAATCCAAGACTTCTTACTCCCTCCCTTGCTCTCCAGGTCCCCAATAAGACTCCCCACTGGCACAGCCATAGGGACCAGATCTCAGCCTAAAAAGTCAGCTGTATCCAATATGCTGATGACTCTACTCTGATTTGCTCAGCCACATCTCCAGTTGAGTTATGGTCAGCTACCCATACCACCTTTAATACAATAGAAAACTGGCTTTCTGAACATCGGCTGATCCTAAATCCCAAAAAAACTAAAATGCTGTTTTTTTCACCAACACATAGGTCTACCGCTTTCACCTTTACCATAAAATCAAATGATGGCACAATAATCTCCCCTGACCCATCTACAAAACTATTAGGTGTCATCATAGACAATAATCTAAAATTTGACCTACATGTTAACCAAACTATCAAAACCATCAATAAAAAATTAGGGTCACTTTACAGAATAAAAGCCTTCCTAACCCCTCCAGCTAAAATTGCCATAGCTCGCTCTCACCTTCTTTCAACCCTTCTGTATGCATCCCCTCTACTCTCGAATTTAAACAAGACTGTCCTTAACAAACTCTCAATTTGCTACAACCACATTGCCAGGTTTGCCACTGGGCTGCCTTTTAGGACACATCATTGCATCAATCTAAATCAGCTTGGGTGGCTTGAACTACCCAGCCTAATCCAGTTATAACCAACTGATTATGGCCTATAAAATCCTCTATAATCCGGACAATACTCCTGCACTTAAAAATATTATCACCCCCTATAACAATCCTAGACCGCTTCGATCCTCTAACAAACTACTAATTCAGACTAGCAAAATTAATAACACAGCCGGTGATTCTCTCTTTGCAAACTCTGTAAGTAGATCCTGGAACTCTCTTCCAGCTGATATTACCTTACTTTCCACCTTAGGTCAATTTAAAACTAGACTCAAACAACATTTGTCACTTAACTGGCTATGTCAGTGTATCAAGCCTGGCTAACTCTCTCTAGAATGTGTTAAAATCTGTTAACCAGTTTACTGTGTAATTTAATTTAATCCTGACTTGTACTCAGGATGAACTGTAACCTGTGGAACTTGTTTAACTTCCTTACTTATGTAATCTCTGTAAATAGTCTGTTTGTAATATGTAATGCTGGTATTATGTAATGCTGTATCTGCTTACCCTTGGAGCTTTTCTCCCCGGGCCTCCGCTGAAAATGGACATGCATCCAGTCGGACTATCCCGGTCAACAAATGTAAAATAAAATAAATAAATAAATAAAAATAACAAGGATCCTAAGGTCAGAGAAAAGACTCAGAATAAATGGATAACCTGGTCTTTGAAACTGGATAGTGAAGTTTCTTCTCAATATCAGGAAACTGCATATAACAACAGGGGGATCACCATTTGAGGGAAGATGTTTATTGGGCAATGACTAAAACATGCTGCCAAAATCAACACTGAGTATGCGGAGGGGGGTCAGAATGTAAGAATGTACATGAAGATGTAAAAAAAGAAAGAAGTTAATTGTGTTTTGTTGACAGGGCTAATCATTACTTGTTAAAATGTTGTGTTTATTATTTGGATATTTATAATTTACTAAAGTTTATTAAAAAAATGTCAAAGCAACAACAATGCTACATGGAAGAGGCATATTTATCACAGTGCAAACAATAGCTAAACATATAGTACATAACCAGAGTGACCTGTAAATTGTGTTAGTAAGTATAGTTCACAAATGTTACAGAAAATATTTTAGTCAATTTTACTAAGCATGCACAATGTAAATTAATAAGTAGAAATAAAGATTGATATGTAAAAAATAAGGACATGGTGCAGAATGTTTATAGTTTTAAATAGCTTGCTGTATTGATTTCTCTACATTGAGAAACGTGTTCCTTAAACATCACAAATAAAAGCTAAAATAAACATTTTTGCAGTGGATGAAGACCTCTTGTACCCATATGTTGGGAGTTTAACCCTCCACATCCCCTATGTTTACATACACTAACTCCATAGTCACACAATAGTGGGGGTAAAGAGAAAATCATTGTGGTCTCATACAGTGATCCTTCTGTGCCTATCAAAACAGAGTTACACAAAATTACACTTGAAAAATGGCATCCACTTAGTGCTGGACTGATGCAAAGTGAAGATCAAGCCTGTCATTGCCAAATAAATGTACTCCAAAATAAAACAGTCACAAAATTAATCAGAGGAATTCCTTGAAATTAAAACCAGCATGCCGTGACCACAAACATAGCAACTTTATTTAGCTATTTACTATTCCATGTAAACTTCATCAGAATAAAGAAAGACTAATCATATGTTCAAAATCAACCAGTCAGCATAGTTGCATAGCTATAAATACAATGAAAGCAATAAAAACATTAATCGTAAATAAATATTAATTGCTTTTAAATAAAAAAAAGTATGCCTACTAAAATATATAAAAAACAAGTAACAGCAATCATTGACAATGTAATCTATATCTTTGCAGAATGCTACCTAAATAAGCATGTGAGCAGTGTATTATCATTCACACCCAGGGAACAGTGGCATTCCATTTCAACTTTCCAACAGTGCAAGTAAATTCTTCATGTCATCCCCCCCACCACAAAGTTGTTATTTTTTTTTCTCCAAAATAAAGAACTCAAATTTTCTAAAACCATTATATACCACAGAATATTTAAACAATGCAGTATTTTCATTCCTAACTATAACAGAACAAAAGTGCTCATATATACACTCCTTTAAAGTGCTCTCCAGCTTACCATTATAAAAGGCAGGGCACGAGACACAAACAGCCACATAAACCACCATTTTGGTCTTACAGTTAAATCTGCCCAGTCAATGAAAAACCTTCCCCAGATGTTCATCATTCCAACAGTCCCCCTCAAAGATACAATTGCAATAATTACATGTCCCACATCTTGTCATTCAGCCAACTGATGTACATTAGATTTAGATTATAAGATATTCCTTCCCTGTTTAAACACAAATCTAATGTGATGGTTTAGATTATTCCCAACACTGTGATTAGTGCCCACTGTAGCACCACAGTTCCTGGTCATGATGTTCTTAATTTTATCCAAGATATAGTTATTGAGAAAATTATGTTTCTATAATAATTAAACTTATGACCTATACCTTCAACATGATATTTCCACCCAAAATAATGGGTTTAAATCTACCCAATCTCTCCAGCAACACTTTATCAAATGTATTTTTGATTAGAGGCCCTGTATAACCTCACTTTAAGAATCCATTTATTTCATGAACACTATGTTACATAATGTCATTCTGGAAACCCTCGCAACCTGCCCCTTAACCAAACTAACCTTTTGTTTATAAGGGTAGCCACTAGAAAAGTCCAGATAAGAACTGAATAAACATCGATTTGGGATACATCACCATCTCAAACCTTCCCATCGCATGATTTTTATAAATTGTGATACTCAAATGTGTAAAATTTAAGAACTCAGTTATAGAATTAATATAATCTAAACATTTCCCCAACTTTTCAAGACTGTCATTCCACAAGATAAAAATATCATCCTGGAATCTCAATTAAGTCTCATCTTTGGAAAGATGTTTGAAAAACACACCATTAAGCAAAATATAATTTTTCCCTTAACTGTCATAAAATCAGAAATCCTCACTTCTGCATTATTCATAGAGGATTCAGTCACTAGTGCCTCAGTAAACAATTTCACACCCACATTGTAAGTATGGAAATAAAAAGATCTTTTACATCAATAGTCAGAAAAATAGAATTTTCATCAAAAACACAATGTCTGCTGATGTCTAAAAATGCCACAAATGTCTTAAGTTGTGAGAATATTTAGCAAGAAGACACTTTAACTTATTATCTGCATAAGCAGTCAATGACTCTGTTTAGACTGAGGTGAAGGTCTTAATGGAGGGGGGATCAAGAATGTTTTTATGGATCTTTGATATTCTAAATATAACCATAATTAAGGGGCTAGGAACTGAAAAAAAAACTTAAGAATCATCAAATCCTTCTTATTTTCCTGGAAAAGATTACTAAGAAAATTATCTATCCTGGAATAAGTATATTCATTTTGTTCCTAGACGCAGCACAGTGCTTAACAAAATCCATTAAAATTTCCAACATTTTACCAGCATGAATATTATAGTCCATGAGAACCATTCCCAATCCCTTATGAAGTTTCATTACATGGATACTATCATCAAGTTCCTGTTTAGTTAAATTGTAAAATCTGCTTTTAGGTTTCTCAAATATAGCCAAATTATTAGTCAAAGGAGGATTAAAAGTACACTTGTATACTATAACAGGCATCCAGGAAGATTCACTGATGGCATTTAATTGCTGAACAGCAACTCTAAGTTCATTTTCCTAACAAAATGTCTAAGTTACTGCAACGAGTCAATCAAATTAAGATTTTCTGCTGAATCAAATGTAAGCCCCTTCCTAAACAAACTGAAGTAAAGTGATGTAGCATGAATACCAAAATAGTTAAAAAATTTAAATCTATTTTGTACCTGGAGTAATACCCATTCCATCTGTTTTCTTGCGGGTATTCACTGTTATTGACTCTTTCTACTGATTGGCTGTCTCAGGTGCCAATTCCTTGTGCTGAATGGCTCTCATAGATGTCAGTCTCTCCAATCTCCTCAACAGCAGTACCACTAAAAAATTGGAAGACTCCTCATCAGACCTGAAGCTGGACCCAGTGACTGAAGTGAAATACCACTGCCCAAACCAGTGTTTTTCACCTTCAATTTAGGTAGAGGACAGGCCTTTTGAGCCCAGTATTCCTCATTATCACAAATGGTTTTCTTCTTTTTTCTCTGGTAATTCACCTCGCATTTTTGTTTGACCTTCTTCAAAACTATATCAGATTCAATTGTTTTATATTCAAAAAGCAGGTCTGATTTGATCTTCTCATACACCCCCCCTTATTAACAACAAGGGGGTCCATGTCCTTATCATGATGCACTATTAACAAAGACATTAATTCTAGCCCTGTATGATCAAATAAGTCAACCAGCTGCTTATACAGGTCTGACCTGCAATTTGTTCCATCTCTTGCCTGCTTGCTGTACTCTGTATTCTTACTTGTATGCAACTTATTTACCATTAAGATGCTAATATGTGGATATATGCAGTATTGGAATAATGTATCTCCTGCTGGGTAGCTGAGGACCTACAAAAATCTTTAAAATTGTTTGGATGATGTGGCATGGCATGCCACGTCACCAGTATTATAGTAGGCAGGTATCTAAAAAATAATATGGAGAATGGGTTGTGTGGGAGTAGGGAACACAAGGCGTACTATTGCATGCCCTGGGGTATGCAATTGTTGTATGAGGAATTGTGTTGTACGAGGAATTGTGTGTACATCGCTTCTTGTATGTCATGCGAAGCATTTTATGTTGGCATGACTACAAGGAGTTTGAAAGAAAGGATTAGAGAGCATTGTAGCTCCATCAAAAGGAAGGATGAACATAATGCCCTTTATTTGCATTCGAGGGGTTGTATTGAATTTAAGAAGTTTTTATTTTTTATTGTTGACAAGACCAAATCCAATGACTGTTTTGATACCAGCAACCTTGTAGCTCTACGTGAAATGGAGTGGCAGGTTAGATTGAATGCTACGAAATTTCCAGGGCTTAATGAAAGTATTTCATTAAAACCTCTACTAAAGTATAGAGCTAACTTCATTTGACCTATTGACCTTTTTGAACCTGTTTCTATGCAATATACATTTATAATTCATTTTATTTGGTGGATTACTGCTGAATATTTATTACACTACACTACATTTTCATCTCTATTGTCAGTATTATATATATATATATATATATATATATATATATATATATATACACCTTCATTAGAGTATTTTACAGTGTATAAGAATATATTTATTTTTAAATGATTTTGTTTTGAATATTTTTTCTCCATTTTTATTTTCAATGTACATATTCACATTATTAATGTGTTTGATTAATGTAATTTGAATATTGTTTTAAATATTGTATAACTTTATGGTTAAAAAATGGTCATATTCATGAATTGACAATTAATTAATTGAATAATGGGATAATTGAAGTACAGGATGTGATGTATATAAGGAACATAGCTGGGTGTGTTGTATATGACTCTGAAGAAGCCGGTTTTACTGGTGAAAGCGCTCAGTCGTTGCAATTTTATGTATTGCATTTTTATGGATTAAATTTATTGCCTTAGTTCCTGGTTTGTGCCTTATTGCTGACTCCGATAGCACTGTGGTTGACGTTGGTTTTTTGTTTTAAGTGTACTCCTGGATTGGAGTTTGGCTCGACTATTTTACAGCCAGTAGGGAACACAAGCAATGCACACACCCCAGAAAGTGGGAGAGATAGGACAGTAGAAAATGGGTGAGAGTAAAGAGGGGTGACATACATGGAACAATGGAAAGCAAGGTCATAGAAAGGTATGAGGGGCATGGATAATCATTTTAGCTAAAGGAGTGGAGAAAAGAAGGACTGGTGAGTTTCTGGCAAATGGTACAGAATTGGATCGGGTGGAGAAGTACATCTGTCTAAGTAAACATACCATTATAGTAGAATGTTTGAATAGATAAGTGTTACAGTAGTGTAAGCTGTATGGTATATTTTGTCAATGATATGACAGCTGGCCATATCCAAAGCTTTGGGGCACCTTCCTTGTGTCCCAGTCAGTGATGGGCTTGAGCAGAACCACATAAGTTCAGTGATTTAGGGGGTTAAACTCTACAGAACTTTCTTTGAATACAGAAGAGAGGCTAGAGCCCTAATTTTTGGGTATATGCTAAGAACAAAAATTGTAAAAGTCTTCACCCTGACATAAAATATCATAAAATAAGGGGAGTAGAGAGAGGGAGCACCAATTGCAGCAGTGAGGAATTTGAATGTCTACTCTTATGGTAAGTGCAACTTACACAACCATACTTTGTTCACATTAGATTAGTGTTGCTACAGTCTGAGCTGTATGGATGGAATACCAAAGGTTAGGCAGATAGGCAGGAGGAAGACAGAGGGGTCTCAGAGGCCCTGTAGAATGGTGCTATCAAAGCCTATTTTAGACCTGGAAAATGAATCTAGTTTGTAGTGCTTTGTGAAAGTATGTACAGTGGACCAAGTTACCATCTGTAGAATATTTCTAGAATCCACCCCTTTCCAAAAAGCCACCGAAGAAGCCAAGTCCCTGATAGAATGGGCCCTGACCCTGCCTGGAAGTGACTCATTGTATTGGTAATAAAATTAGATAACTTTTAGAAATTATCTGGTTTGACCCTGGCTATTCTTTTTCGTATATTCACAGAAAACAACAATTAACCAGAATTCCTGAACATTTTAGTTCTGTCAAGATAGTATCTGAGTTGACTGTGGACATGCAGAGAATGCAAATCTTCCCTTCCTCGTTTTTAGGTTCTGGAAAGAAGACAGTGAGATGGATAGCTCTGAAACCACTGTAGGCATAAAAAAGGATTTATTCTCTAGGATACACTAATTTTATGAAAAAATAAGATTAGTGTGACCTACCATAAGAGCATGTAACTCAGATACTCTTCTTGAATAGGTCAGAGCAATGAGTAACATTATTTTCCAAGTTAAGAACCTCAAGTCAGTCTAATGAGCTGACTCTAATGAGGAAAGGGTTAGTTTTTCCAAAAGGAAATTAAGATCCCAAGGAGGAGCCTCCAGTTTTCTAGGTGGATGAATATGAAGCACACCTTTCAAAAACTGCTTATCTTGAGAATGGCAAGAAGGGGGGGATTTATAGGATAACAAATAGAAATGGCCAAAAGATGAATCTTAATAGAAGAAAGAAAGAGAGAAAGAGGCAGGAGGATAACTCACATAAATATTGCAAATCTAAAGGTGTCCTTAAAAAGGTCCTGGTTCTTACTATGGCGCCATCTAGGAAATCATATCCACTTGCTCATATATGATTTTCTGGCAGTAGGTTTCTTAGCATCCTTTAGCACCTGTAGCACATTATCAGAAAATAGGTGCCTAAAGGTGTTAAAATTGTATCAGGATGTCAGTTTAAGGTGTTTTAAGTTGGGGTGTATCAAACAACCTCTCTTATGTGAGTAAGTCCAGTCTGTGAGGAAGATTGTGATAATTTCCCTTTGCCATTTTCAAAAGAAGACATAACTTTTGGCGCCTATGCCAGAAGGGAGTTACCATAATTATCCTTGGAGAAGCTTTCAAATGAACCTGGAAATTAGTGGAGAAGACATACAGGAATGTTCCCATCCAAGAGAATGAACAAGCATATGTTTTCCAGGCATGTTTAAAAGGAATCTTATAACTGAATTTTTTAGTTATATGTTGTAAATGGGGGTAAACAGATCTACTTGAGAATTAATTCCTGGAAGACCCATGGGTTCAGTTTCCATTTTTAGCTCAGCTTGTCTACAATAATGTTTTGCTGTGGCAGAATCTAAGACATCTGTTGGGTTAGACTGTGCTGAATTGCTACATAAAGTAAACACCAAACCTCTCACGCGAAGCTATGCACGGCCAACCAAACTATGAAACAACACAACGGCCAGCAATGTTAGTTCCAAAAAAAGCTTTAATAAGCTAAGATGAGATCACGACAGGATATAAAAATATCCAATGTTCCAAACCGGTTTCGGTACATCCTTCTTCAGTGGAACATAATACAAAAAAGAGATGCCACCTAAGACAATAACACTATTTGTAGCGTGCACCAGTCATCAAGTATCCAATCAAATGATTGCTTATTTTAGTGGTCTACTAAGACCTTTCCTACAATTCTACACATTTGTTAATAAATGATAATAATAATCCAAATGTTTCACAATTAAGTGAAAACTAAATCATAAATCCTTAGTGTAGATAATGAAACTCCTTGTTGGCACCCATAATGGCAAATAATAATCACCAAAGTGAAGAGTCTTCTCCCACCGACAACTTGGAACAATGGCTCCCAGAGAGGTACACGCAACGTAAAGTAAACACCAAACCTCTCACGCGAAGCTATGCACAGCCAACCAAACTATGAAACAACACAACGGCCAGCAAAGTTAGTTCCAAAAAAAGCTTTAATAAGCTAAGATGAGATCACGACAGGATATAAAAATATCCAATGTTCCAAACCGGTTTCGGTACATCCTTCTTCAGTGGAACATAATACAAAAAAGAGATGCCACCTAAGACAATAACGCTATTTGTAGCGTGCACCAGTCATCAAGTATCCAATCAAATGATTGCTTATTTTAGTGGTCTACTAAGACCTTCCCTACAATTCTACACATTTGTTAATAAATGATAATAATAATCCAAATGTTTCACAATTAAGTGAAAACTAAATCATAAATCCTTAGTGTAGATAATGAAACTCCTTGTTGGCACCCATAATGGCAAATAATAATCACCAAAGTGAAGAGTCTTCTCCCACTGACAACTTGGAACAATGGCTCCCAGAGAGGTACACGCAACGTAAAGTAAACACCAAACCTCTAACGCGAAGCTATGCACGGCCAACCAAACTATGAGACAACACAACGGCCAGCAATGTTAGTTCCAAAAAAAGCTTTAATAAGCTAAGATGAGATCACGACAGGATATAAAAATATCCAATGTTCCAAACCGGTTTCGGTACATCCTTCTTCAGTGGAACATAATACAAAAAAGAGATGCCACCTAAGACAATAACGCTATTTGTAGCGTGCACCAGTCATCAAGTATCCAATCAAATGATTGCTTATTTTAGTGGTCTACTAAGACCTTCCCTACAATTCTACACATTTGAATTGCTACATACCAAGCTACCATAGCTAGTCTGCATAGAAGATAGGCTCTGGTACCCCCAGTTGGTTATGTACCCCATCACTGTGGTGTTGTTGATAATAACTTGCAGAGGTCGTGGGGACCAAAGACAATTCAGAAAATTGAGAGCATTTATTACTGCTAACATTTCTTTGACATTTATGTATTTTGGTCTGTCTGTTTGTCCCACATACCATGAACTTTCACCCCCATGAAAATAGCTCCCCAAGCAAAGTCTGAGGGATCTATTGTTATAGACTGAGCATCAGCTATAAGGGAGAAGGGATGACCAGGATTTAGAGATATTTAGTTTCTCCACCACTGAAACACCCTGTTTACACATCTCAGAACTGGAATCTGAAAAGCTAGAGGGTGCTGATGCTGGACCATACTTATCTGAGGAAACGTATTATTCTGGCCAACAGAATCTTGAGAATCATAAATGCCATGATCCCAATAATCCTGAGAAATCCCCTGGTTGATGTTGCAGACTGGATAGAAAAATTCAGGAACAGATCCAAGTAAAGGTCTTCTTGGTTCTGAAAAATGCTTTCAAGGGATGTATCTGCAAGACATCCAAGAAACACTATTCTGTGAATAGGAATAAGAGAAGGTTTTTGAATGTTCACCTGGAGTCTCATACTGTGACACAGAATTCTTACCCATTTAAGAGATTCCTGATATTTTGAAAAGGACTCTGCAAATATAAGACAGTCATCTAAATATGTACAATTGTCTATGTCTTGGAATTTGCAATGGGGTATTACTGGTGCCAGACACTTTGAAACACCCTTGGTGCAGTAGGTAATTCAAATGGTAATGTAGAGAACTAAAATTGTAAGCAAGATGCAGTCTACATTTAAAAAAAAATGTCTGCAATCTTTGGAAAATGGAATGTGATGATGAGAATATTTTAAATCTAATGTTACCAAAAAACTAATGATGTGAGGAGTGATAGAGATTGATGGGATAGCATTTTGAACTTTGGGATTTTCACTTATAGGTTGAGAAAGAAAAGATTTAGAAATGTTATTTAAGATGATTCCTTCTTTGGCACCAGAAAAGTTCTTGAATAGAAGTGCTTTCCTGTTTGATCTGGGGGTACACATTCTATCACCCCCAGGGACAGCATTTGCTGGATAACTGGTAGAAACAGGGAAGTCTGGTTTAGATTGTGACGATTGGGGAGAGAGGGGCAAAGGCTGCCAGCCTAGTCAAATAGAATTTGATATATAATTCTATCAACTGTACAGGGCACGGTCATTATAAGTGTTTGGCAGTGGTGGGATCTACTTCACATACTAATTGGCTTGTAGTGGTGTGGAGTACAGCGAATTCCTGTAGGTTATGTACAGTGATCTCTAAAGGTGTTTTGTACTCTAAAACAGCCACACAGTGTATATCAAGAGTTCAGATCACAATTGTTTATTTATTTTGTTAGCTTAGTGTTAGTCAGGGTGAGCAGGCAGCATGTCAGCAGAAGAGTATGGAAAGCTGACAAGGAGCCAGCTGGCGGAGATGTGCCAGGTTAGGGGGCTGGTGCATGGAAACCTGACTAAGGCAGAGCTGATTGCAGCCTTGGTTACAGCTACATCAGAAAACAGCAGCCTGGGGGATAATAAGACTGACAGTGGAGATACAATATTCTCGGAGAATGGACAGCTCAACCTTTCTGCAGTGGACTTAAAAATCCTGCTGGAGCTAAAAAGACTTGAGTTGGAGGCCAGGCCTGGAAGCAGCCGAGAGAATGAGGAGCCTACAAGCTGAAGAACAAGAATGGCAGAGAAAGCATGAGACGGAAATGCTGACTCTTCGCCAGAGTCACGGAGGTAATGGGGAAAGGAGTAACCGGACTCCAGAAGCACAAAAGGTCAGTAAATTTCTTCCACAGTTTAAAGAGGGGGATCATTTTGATAGCTTCATTCATATGTTTAAGTGGGTATGTAAATAGTATGAAGTTGACCAAAGGCTCTGGGTACAGTTCCTGACCCCCTTACTCCATGGTAAAGCTGTAACTTCTTTAACAAAAATGCATGACACTGACTGTTTTGATTATACTGCTGTAAAAATACATTTGTTAAAATGTTTTAAGCTAACACCTGAAATGTATAGGAAAAAGTTTCGTGAGCATAGACGCAAGGCAGAAAATGTATGTGAATATGTTGTTGAACTGAGCACTTATTTTCATAGCTGGGTGAGTGGATGTCAGGTCACCACTTTTGAAGGGCTGGCAGACCTTTTGGTAAGGGAAGAAGCCCTTAGCACTTTGCCTGAGGACATGAGGATCTGGTTAGCTGATAGAAAGTGTGTTACTTCAGAGGAGATGGGGAAAAAGAGAGACCTATACCTAGCAAGCAGGGCAGCCAAGTTGCTAAGATGGAGCCTGGTGTTGCAAGCATATGATATGTCAGTACAGCACTGCAATGGGATTAGCAATGCCAATGCAGATGGGCTCTCAAGACAGGGAATGGGGTGAGGTACACCCAGATAGACTTGACACTCTCAAGCGTCGTTTCTCAAGGGGCACTTGAAAAACTTGCTTGAGTTCCCCGGGGGGAAGAGATGTGACGACTGGGTAGAGAGGGGTGAAGGCTGCCAGCCTAGTCAGATAGAATTTGATATATAATTCTATCAACTGTATAAATAAATGTAAAATACAGACTTGTGTTTTTAAATGTAGGAAAACACTGTGAAATGTGGAACTGCAAAATATGTGACAACATTGCACTCTGCTGGCCCAGTGAAGCATGTTGTATGCTTTCATGTTAGAATTTGGCCCAAGGGTGGCTGGATAAAGATTTCATGCCCATTGTTTTAAGGCTAAAGTTTATGACTAGAATTTAGATGTGGAAGGTGCTTTTATTGCTTTAGTTTCTTTTAGCATATACATGTGAAATGTCTTGTATCGTTGTAAGTTTCTGAGGAGGGGTTAGATTGCTAAATAATGTAGTTTGTGACCCGAGAACTCAGACCAGGTGTTAAGATGATGCAATATGAATACTGGGAAAACCTAAGTGTCAAAAATGATGTCATTTTGGGAGGGCCTTAGAGACATGTTTGTTAGTAATGTTTAAATACTATTTCTCACAAGAGACCTGGAGGCATTTTGATCTGGACATCTAACTTACCAGCACTGCCTATGCTATTTATGTATGCAATTAGGATTGTAGCACTGATGTCCTTCATGGATGCATCTGCAGTCATAACAACTGGGTTGTCCTGTCGTCAGGCAGCCCTTCGGTCGGCCGGATTCCAAAGTCCGGGTCCGGCTTCGGCTGATGTCGCACTTCACCCGACGTCATCTCTGCTGGTCTTCGGGTATAAAGGCATCAGCCGACACCATTTTCCCCAGTCTTTCTTGCCGCGTGGCGCCCGAAGCAGAAGCTGTTCGCAAGTGCCGGTCGGTCAGATCCAGAGATTACTACTACTGAATACTACTTCGAAGACTTCTAAAAGCTAAGTACCCCGTTGGGGACTCTTTCTTGCCTCAGCCGATGTCAGAAAAAGTCAATAACTGTTTAACTTGTGGGAAACAAATACCTCATAAAGATTTCCACTCTTACTGTTTGCCTTGTTTAGGCCCAGACCACGACGTAGCAGCCTGTTCAGCCTGTGCCTCATTCAACCGACGAACGCTTAGGCATCGGTCGGAGTTTGCTGAACAGTTTTTCGGCTCAGATTTTGCGTACATTATGCCGTCGGATCCTCCGACTACCCAAATTGTTAAAAAACGCAAAGAAAAAGACCGACACTCGCGGTCCGCGGTTTCGGCCGAAACCATGGTTAAGCAAACCGCGAGTGTCTCGGTTTCGGCCGAAACTGAGAAAACTGATCAAAGCACAGCTGAATCAATGACTACTACTGAGGTTCCTGCTACCTTACTTGAATCGGCCTCAGAAATCTTACCTACAACAGTGGTTACTAGTGACTTATCAGACACCATCCCTTTGGATGTCTCTACCCCAGCACGTGGTGCTGCTAGGCCTCCTGCAGCCATGTCTATTAAGGCCTTTGCCAGGGCTAGAGCAGCCAAATCTACTAAATCAGTGCCTGTTAAACCCCCCTCAACTAGGCCCACTTCTAGTTCACAAATGCTTACTCTGGCAGAAGATTTAATATCCTTAATTAGGGGATCTCAATCTCACCCAGACAGGGCCTCTCAGCCCCCAGAAAAGAGACCTAGAGCAGAGCCCCCTGAGCCTGTGTCCTCTGATGATTCTGCGGATGACTCAGATATTACAGACCAGCCAGAGACTCATTTCTCCAATTATGAAGACTCAGATGCTGAAGAATCCATTCCAGCTGCTTCTCCACCAGAAGAATTCTCCTTTGGGGAAACCTTACATGCCATGCGAGAACAATTCCAATGGCAGGAACAGGATTTCTCAGATTCCAGAAAAAAGACTTAGGACTTTTCTGCACCTTCCACAACACAGGCCTTTAGCTATACCCCCTGTCCTCTCTGTTGTGGACGATGCATTTAATGATGTCTGCACTGCACCAGATTCCTTACCTCCAGCCCCTGCCAAACCAGACAGATTTTACAGGGTACCAGACACTCATCATCACTTATACAAGGCCCCACTTGCAGACCCCGAAACTATATCCCAGGGGCCTAAGGCAGTAGCCTCGACCACAGCAAAAAACCCTATTCCTTCTCAAAGGGAAGCCAGGTCTTTAGACAGATGGGGCAAAAAGGTTTACACCTCCGCTACTCTCTCAGCTAGAGCTTTAAACTGTCAGTTTCACATGATACAATACCAAGAGTTTATGCTTGATCAGTTAACTAAAATGCTATCCTCTGATGACTCTATAGATAAGAAATATGTATTAGAAATGGTAAATAACATACAACAGGTTAGTAACCATTCCTTAAAATGTGGCTATGATGCACTGGAGGCTTCATTCAGATCAGCCATGACTGGCACAGTGATAAGAAGACATGCATGGCTGAAGGAACAGGTCTTACCGGATCATGTTAAAGCTAAGTTATTAGATGCACCTATGGATAAGGCCAGTTTGTTTGGTACACCTGCCCAGCAGGTAATAAAGAAAATGGAAGAAAAGGCAAAATCTGTACAAACGGTTAAAGATTTCTTGCAGGTTCAGCCCCCAAGGTTTAGCAGGAACTGGCCTGCCAAAAATTGGTCCTTTTCTGACTCCACAAGATCCCAAAGGGGCAGGAATAGACGTTCCAGAGGCAGAAATCAATCCAGAGGGGGTGCCTACAGAGGACGACAGTGGCAAGGTCATAACAGAGGCACAGACACAGCCACTGCCACTACAACAGCACAGTGACTTGATTCTAACTCCGCCTACCAGGGAACAAATAGCAGCACCATTAGGCGGAAAATTAACCTTATTTTCAAAGAACTGGCACTATATCACAAAAGACAAGTGGATTTTGCAAACCATAGACCAAGGATACCGGTTCCACTTCCACACTTTACCAGTCAAAGAGGAATGCCAAACCTGCCTCCAAATCAAAAACAGAAGCTCTACAGCAGATAATGCAACTAACAAAGATGAGAGCTGTGGAAAGAGTGCCAATAACAGAACAAGGCAAAGGATTCTACTCCAGACTATTCCTAGTTCCAAGAAAGGAAAAAGTTGGAGACCTATTCTCGACCTGTCCACCTTAAATACATACATCATTGTCCCAAAATTCAAAATGCTGACCCTACAGCAACTTCTTCCCATGCTGGGCAAGGAGTGTTGGCTGGTAACTCTAGATCTCAAGGAGGCATACCTGCACGTCCCCATTTGACCAATTTGCAGAAGATACCTCAGATTTCTTGCAGGATCAGAGCACTATCAATTCTCAGCATTGCCCTTTGGCTTATCTACTGCGCCCAGAGTATTCACAAAATGCCTGGCATCAGTAATCGCCCACTGCAGACTACAGGAATCCAAATTTATCCATACCTGGACGACTGCCTGCTACAGGGGACAACAAAAGCAAGCTGACAACAGATTTACAAAGGGTCATTTACTTGCTACAAGCACTGGGATACACAGTCAATTTACAAAAGTCAAGGCTGATACCATCCCAAACAAGGACATTCTTGGGCGGAATTGGACACAGTAAAACAAATGGCATTCCTAACTGCAGAAAAACAAAAGAACTCCCTCTTTACTTCTTGGCACTAACAAGACAGAACAAGCTAACAGCAAGAAAAGTTCTACAGGCCTTGGGCTTCATGGCATCCTGCATAATCTTGGTTCCACATGCCAGACTACATATGAGAAAACTACAGTGGTACCTAAAGAATTTATGGTCCCAACACAGGCACAGCCTAGAAGCAGAAATTCCACTAATCCCATGCCTAAAACAGGAGTTCCTATGGTGGGCTCAAGCATGCCAGTCAAACCCAGGCCTACCCTTTCACAACTATCAAGCAAGCCAAACCATCACAACAGACGCCTCAGACCTAGGATGGGGGGCTCACATGCTGGACAAATGCGTACAAGGATTGTGGACGCAGGACCAGCTCCACCTGCACATCAACCTAAAAGAAATGCTGGCAGTAAAACTGGCAATCCAAAAATTCAGACCATTTCTCAAAGCAGGCCATTTGATGATAAGGACAGACAACACCACAGTCATGTGGTACATCAACAAACAGGGAGGCACTCATTCATACCCCCTATGCAGAATGACTTTGGACCTTTGGAACCTGGCGCTCAGCTACAACATCCAGTTACAGGCAATATTTGTACCAGGAAAGGAGAATACTCTAGCAGACATGTTAAGCAGAACCACCTCGGATGCTCACGAATGGATGCTACACCGGACATCTTCAAGGCCATCTCAAAGAAATGGGGAATGCCACAGATAGATCTATTCGCTTCCCCTCTCAATCACCAGCTCAAAAAATTCTGCACAAGGACATTCCACCCACTTGCATGGAAAGTGGACTCGCTCTCCTTCAGCTGGAAAGGTCTGACAGCATATGCATTCCCACCTCTTCCCTTGATACACAAGGTATTACTAAAAATCAAGGAGGAACGTCCAAGGATAACCCTGATAGCTCCAAACTGGCCAAGACAACACTGGTACCCATTGCTGAGGAGCATGTCTCGGGACAAAATGTGGTCAATACCCCTGATGCCTTTGATGTTAACTCAGAACAACTACAGCATCATGCATCCAAACCTAAAAACGTTGCAAATGACTGCATGGAACATCACATAGCAGCAACTAATCCAGAGCTTTCCCAAAGGGTTAAAGACATTATCCTTGAAGCCCGCAGACCTTCAACAAGAAGGAACTATGCAGGAAAATGGAAAAGGTTTGTCATTTGGAGTGCTGAAAGAGGAAAAGATGTGTCGAATATAGATATTGCTAACATTCTGGAGTATTTGGCAGAGCTTCTACATACAGGCCTGTCCTATTCCTCCATCAAGATACATGCATCAGCTATTTCAGCAGAATACAGCTTTGATCCACCTGTCTTTTCACATCCTTTACTCAGGCAGTTCCTCAGAGGGATCAAGAATGTAAAACCTCCTAGGAAACCACCATTGCTAGCTTGGGATTTGAACTTTGTGCTGGAAAAGTTGACACTCGCACCTTTTGAACCAGCAGCAACAGCAGACCTGCAGCATCTATCGTGGAAAACTGCTTTCCTACTGGCAATAACCTCAGCAAGGAGGGTTTCTGAACTTCAGGCCCTAATGGCAGTACAACCCTTCCTAATCTTCCACCAAGATAGAGTGTCCATGAGGACTAATCCTACATTTATGCCTAAGGTGGTATCCAGAGTGTCTTTAAACCAGGCAATCCACCTACCTACCTTCTTCCCAAACCCACAAAACAGAGGGGAAAGAATGCTGCATACCTTGGATGTACACAGACAGCTACGCTACTACCTGGACAGAACAAAAAGTAACAGAAAAACTGACCAGCTTTTTGTAGCCTATGCAACAGGAAGGGAAGGAAAAGCGATTTCCAAACAGACAATCTCCAAATGGATAGGAAATTGCATACGATTCTGTTACTCCTTTCATGGAAAACCAATTCCACAGAACATAAGGCCTCATTCTACAAGGGCAACAGCCACTACCACAGCCTTCTTACGAGGAGTGGCAACCAAGGACATTATTGAGGCGGCTACTTGGACCTCCGTGCATACATTTGCCAAGCATTATAATTTACCTCTGTATTCCAGATCCCGAGCAGGGTTTGCCACTGCTGTACTGCAAGGGATCCTAACCACACCATAATCTATTCTTCCTCCTCCCTAGTTGGCTATGGTATTCTACCCAGTTGTTATGACTGCAGATGCATCCATGAAGGACATAGTACAGTTTTGTACCTACCATAAATGTAGATGTCCGAACTGGATAGCATCTGCAGTCAGGATTACTCCCTCCTTCCCCTCTGTGGTACTCCTAGGGTATTTACCCTCCTAATAGCTAGCTGGGGGGGAGTCTCTTATGGTGTATTTGTTTGTATATATGTACATACATGCTTATTTTTTGTGTTTGCCTTCTATCTTTTTGGAAACATTGGCATTTACCCAAAATTTAGCCTTCCAAGAGGGCAACTGGCATCTGGGGCAAGAAACACTGAGGAAAATGGCGTCGGCTGATGCCTTTATACCCGAAGACCAGCAGAGATGACGTCGGGTGAAGTGCGACATCAGCCGAAGCCGGACCCGGACTTTGGAATCCGGCCGACCGAAGGGCTGCCTGACGACAGGACAACCCAGTTGTTATGACTGCAGATGCTATCCAGTTCGGACATCTACATTTATGGTAGGTACAAAACTGTACTTTTTCTCTGGATTAGCTAAAGATTAGAAAGTTAGATTAAGTATTTTTCTGTATAATCAGATCTTTCCTACGATATTATTTTAAGTTTCTGTGTGATCTGTGAACTCTTAGATATCTCTGTGGTGTAGTAGTTTTGTCTTGTGTTTTAATTATTTATTATTAAATATTTTTAAGACCTTCTACTTGTGGCTGCTTTGTGTAGAGATGAAGTGAAGTATGCTTTAGAGTACATTAAATATTTATAGAGTTTACTGTCTAAGCCCTTCCAATAAGCCTTAGACTGTATAGTCACATTACCATTGGATATTAAAACTGCACAGTAATAATTGGACACCCTTTTAAGGGCCTTTTAGTAGCTGATATTATTAACTGGGTTGTGGCAGTAATTACTACCGTATAGTCTGGGTAAAGTGGCACAGCTGGAGAATCTGTGTCAGCCTTTCCCAGGAGTGTCTGTGAAGTTGTATAAATAAACTCAAAGTGTGTGTGTATGTGTGTGTGTTGTGTCAGCTACTTGGGCAGGGACTTGCTGAGACTGAGTTGCTGAATTGGAAGGAAAAGTGTAAATGAAACTGGAGAAAGAGAATTGAAAAATCTGGTCAACCACCCTGAATTAACTATTGTCTTTCATTAAATCTTTTCAGGAAATCAACAACATGTGCTCAAAATAAAACTTTGTCACCTGGAGAATTTAGAATCTCAGCATCTTTCTTTGACATCTTCATGTAGCTTTTGTGAATGTAACCATACAAACATTCTCATAACATAATCCATAGATTCATAGGTTCTTACATACCTACTTGGCTATTGATCTGTAAGGATCTTTAAAGCCTAGCCTTACATTCCCATGGTAATTTTTAGCTCTCATATTTTGAGTTTGAATAACCCACCAGCAGGCAAAGTGAAGGTAACTTTGAGATTTCCAAACCATCTACTCATCCAAATTATGTTTGAATAGAGTAAGAGAAATTCTTCACTTTGTCTGGGGTGGAATACAATAGCACTAGGAGCTTCTTTTGGTACAGCATCAATGCAATAGTAACAGCACTTTAAAGCAATTTGGTCATGATCATGGATGCACGTGGCATCTAGTGAATCAAGTGGCACAATACATTTGCATTGTTCTAATTTAATATTTATTTGGGCTGTCTTTTTAATAAAAAAACTTTGTAAACTTTTTATTAAACTATGACCCAAATAAATTTAGTATAGTCAATTGTGACATCAGCCTAGGTAAAGAAAGAGCACTCCTTCCGCAGTCTTTAATGGGTGCACCTCTGAGCAAACGCGGCAGTGCTCCCATTAAAGTCTATGGATGCACTTCACTCTTTTGCTACCATGATGTCATTAAGGTTAAAGTTAACTTTAAGTTCAGTGACATGAGTGTAGGGAAAGCACTATTATAAAATGTTTTTTCCACCCACACAAACAGCTGCAAAACACATTCACCAGTGATGCGAAAATTTCATTTGGCATTTCATTCACTACCTGATGTAGTGCAAAGGTAAGAAATGATTTGTGACCAAATCAGTTTAAAGAATGTTTGTTTACTTGAAAAAACAAACACAGAAACAATTTAGCAATTCAGAGAGGTTTTGCTCTGTAGAAGGAAAATTAGCAGGTAATTTCTTCATGTTCTCAAAAGAGGCCAGCAAAAGTTTTAAAGGTGAGGTAGAGAAGAAGCCTGCTGTACTGACATTTCCTTAGAATTTTTCTTATTCTTGTGATTGAAGAAGGGAAGAACCAAAGAACAGATCTATGTCAGATGATCAAGTTTTCAGAAACTCAGAAGGCATACTGGTGAGACAATATGATCAAATTTCTGAAAAAAACAAACCACAAAGAACAAAAATCTATTTTTTATGGTTTTGCCCACCACACCTCCCTGCTAATTATATACACCAACTCCAAGATCACACTACATTGAGGAAAATGGTAAATTTCCTGATCCTCACTGAACCAGGATCTCCTTTCAAAAGTTCTGGTTTTCAGAAATTCGATCATATTGTCTCATCGATATGAATTTTGAGTTTCTGAAAACTCAGTCATCTGATTGGGATCCCCAAACAACCTGTATTGTTCAGGCAAGAAAACAGCCTAAATTTCAGTTAGCAGAACCATGAAGAGTCGGTGTAGAGTGAAGAAGAAATAAACACTCTTTTCCAAGAAAATATATGGTGGCAATCTGCAAAAACTCTTGCCTCAGCCCCTAACAGCAATAAATCAGTGAAAAAAAAAAATTAAATGAGGAAACTAAACTTTTTTAACAAATTTTTCTGAAAACGTTTTCAGAATAGAAAATTTAGTCTCATGACAAGATTGTCTTGTGACAATCTGTTAAAATACACAATCTTGTTAAAATAAATACTCTTGTCAAAATATGACTGGTTTTCTTAACAAGTTAATTTATGTGGAATATTTTCCTCAAATGGTACCTATCTACCCTACAGTAGAGAAGCACTAGTCAACCACTGATTCTCCAAAGTCTGCAAAAGGAGCATATTTCAATGGCTAGAAAGTTCTGAAGGTTTTAACAGTCAAACCACGGATTTTCTGCATCTCTGCTCAAACCCATCAGTGGGGCATATGAAAGGTACCCTAAGGATTTGGATAATGGATGGCTGTCATACCCTTGGTGTATCTATATACATATATATATATATATATATATATATATATATATATATATATATATATATATATATATCCAGGCATTGCACTTCACGGAAAGCTCACTTGACTGAAAGCTCACTTGGTCGAAGTTCATTTGGTCGAAAATGGAATATAGCCCCTGCCCTACTGCAGTACATCCCTGGAGTGAGAATATTAAATAAGGGGGGGTGTGGGGGGTAATGTATTTACTATTATAAGAAGGTATATCCATTAGAAATGCATTGATATATATATATCTTTAGTAAAAACTATTGGCACAATGTGGGTTGCAAGACAGAAGCCCTTTCTTATACAGAAAAACATCCAGACTTGGCTAAAATTTGCAAAACAATACATCAAGTCTCCCAAAAGCATGTGGGAAAATGTGTTATGGTCTGATGAGACCAAGGTTGAACCTTTTGGCCACAATTCCAAAAGGTACGTTTGGAGCAAAAAAACCCACTTTGCATCACCAAAAGAACACCAACCCCACGGTGAAGCATGGTGGTGGCAGTATCATGCTTTGGGGTTGTTTTTCTTCAGCTGGAATTGGGGCTTAGTCAAGGTGGACGGAATTATGAACAGTTCCAAATACTAGTCACTTTTGGCCCAAAACCTTTAGGTGTCTGCTAGAAAGTGGAAGATGAAGAGGAATTTCACCTTTCAACATGACAATGACCCCAAGCATACATCCAAATCAACAAAATAATGCCTTCACCAGAAGAAAATTAAAGTTTTGGAATGGCTCAGCCAGAGCCCTGATCTAAATCCAATAGAAAATCTGTGGAGTGACCTGAAGAAGGCTGTGCACAAGAGATGCCCTCACAATCTGACAGATTTGGAGTGCTTTTGCAAGGAAGAGTGGGCAAATATTGCTAAGTCAAGATGTGCCATGCTAATAGACTCCTACCCAAGAAAACTAAATGCTGTAATTAAATCAAAAAGTGCTTCAACAAAGTATTAGTTTAAGGGTGTGCACACTTATGCAACCAGCTTATTGTACATTTTTTATTTTTTTTATATTTTCCCCTAACAGATTTGTTTGTTTTTCAATTGAATTGTACAGGTTATAGGTTACATTAAAGGTGGGAAAAGTTTTGAAATTATTTATTGTGGTCTCATTTTTTATATCACAAAAACCTGGCATTTTAACAGGGGTGTGAAGACCTTTTATATCCACTGTATATATATATATATATATATATATATATATATATATATATATGTATATATATATAAATATATATATATATATATATATATATATATATATATATATATATATGGCTTTTCCCAGTTAGGGGTTGCCACAGCAGAACTCCAGTTCACTTATGATTGGCAGTAGATTTTTACAGTGCCAAGGTGCCAGCTCGACGCCCAACCTTCAAAAAAGGCACACCCATTCACACACGCACCTACCTGCATGTCTTTAACGTCACTCGACCACGAGGAGGACATGCAGACTCCACACAGAAGGCGTTCCAACTGAGAAACGAACCAGGGAACTTCTTGCAGTGAGGCGACAATGCTAACCGCTGCACCACCACGATATATATATATATATATATATATATATATATATATATATATATATATATATATATATAAATATAAACACAAACATGTGGTGGTACAATACAAAGGGATATGATGTGGCACACAGACAATAGACATGTAGATAGCATAGGAGGGGGCACAGGATGACAACAAAAAGAGTAACAAGGGAAAGTTGTAATTTACACACAGCGCACTATGCTGACAGGGGCAAAATAATGCATCAGTGCATACAACATCATTCCTGTGGTGTTATCAACTATGCGTGAGCACCTTATGAGGGATCAGGAATGACTGATGACTTGGTATTTTTAGCAATACCTGTCCAAAATTAAATCACAGCACAGACTCAGGTCTATATTAGATCACCGAATACTTAAAAAAGCGAAAGGTGATTAATCGACCCTATGTAAGTGAAAGCTTACAACTTTGAACTGTCAGAACAGCAATTTTTTTCCTAAGGAAAAAAATCGCTGTTCCAACAAAAAAAAAAAAACACACTTTACACATTACATTAAGTAGGGGACTTTGCCCCCCCACACACACACACCCTGCTTAAATATACCAACTCCGAGCCCGCACTACAGTGCCGAAAATGACAAAGTAACGATGCGGCCAAGAGAATTCTTTCCCAAGGAAAGAATTCACTCAAAAGCTGCTTCGATATTTTGTTGTTTCAAGCTTTTCAGTTTGACCAAGACGCATTTAAAAGAATGCGTCTTCAGTCTTCTAATAGGGAACCTACAGACTCACATAGGTGTAACTGTACACATGTCCTAGGTTTGCAGCACTGCAGATGTACACAAATAGCATTGGCTGCAAGTAAGATACATCCAGACATGTGTAAGATCACAAGGATGGAAGACAGGATAGAACCACCAACCCTACAGGTGAAAAGCGAGCATCTGTCCATTAAACCACATTGCAACCATGAAAATTAGTGACATACGTAGTCGTGTCCTCTCAAGCTGACAGAGACACTATATTTATTTGGGCTGTTTTTTTTTAATAAAAATCTTTGTAAAATTTTTATTAAACTATGACCCAAATAAATTTAGTATAGTCACTCCTGACATCACCCTAGGTAGAGACAGAGCACTCCTTCCACAGTCTTTAATGGGCACACCTCTGAGCATACACAGCAGTGCAGCCCAGTCATTACTGCATAATCATAGCAAACTGCAAACAAATGCTACTGAAATGATAGAACACCACATACCATCTGTGGAAATTAATCATGCCTGCTGCATGTAGAACACAGTTTATGTGTTTACCATCTCTGATATGCAGCACCTAGTTGAATCATTACAACATGTACAGTGTTTTCTGTTATGGTTTTGTGCACTGTGCATATGGTGATATGGGCCTACTGTAGTCATAGCATGGTAGCTGTTCAGCAGTAATATAATGTATAATTTCTGACACCATGAAGACAGTGGTATGTACATAGGGACAAATAAGGTCATGTGTTCCATGTGCATGACATAAACATGGGTAATGTACACCTGTGTCACTGTACTGCAAGAGTGGTGAAAAGTATCAGACACCTATTGAAAACTAAACAGCTGCTACAGCAAGTACCTTTGCAGGTTTGCTCTGCAACTATAACCACCTCCTTTAACTGATAGCACAGATCTCCACCTTCCCCCTCAACCTGACACTTTCCACTTCCTCTCAAACTCTCCTACCCCACCTACTGCATACCATGCAATACCTCATCTGCCTTACGTCTAATATTCTCCTGCTACTTTTAATCTTTTTCATCCACAACTAAACATCACTACACCATACCCACATTATACACATCCATTCTCCTACACTTCCAATAACTACCACTAACCCAGCATTCCGCTCCTTCTCTGACATCTGCCCATAACTATATAACAATTCTACATACCTACTTGCCTCCTTCAACCTCCTCAATACCATCTGTCCAACTTCCCTAGCCCACAGTCACACTAGCTCAACAATTAAACTAAAACATCTCACTTTACACTCTTGTCACTAAAATTAAACTGCGTGCAGACATATATCCCAACCCAGGTCCCTATTACACCCACTCACCTCCTCCACAGACATTACCTAACTTTTCACTTACCCAATTGAAAACCCACCCCTACCCCCACTCCCAAAAACATCCAAATTGGACCTACTACTTACCATTTTCAGTCTTCGTACTATAGTCAACAAAGCTAGTGAACTCCAAGCCACCTTAGCCACCTACGACCCTGACATAGCAGTTATAACCAAAACTTTTTTAAAGCCACATATCAAGGAAAATGAAGTTACCCCACATGGCTATAACATTATCAGACTAGACAGGTTGCATAAAAGGGATGGTGGTGTAGCTGTACTATTTACAAATACCCTTAAAATTGAACAACTCCATTGCTCCCCACCCGACCTAGAAATCCTAACCCCTCATCTTGATATAAATCCTAATAAAACAATTATCATCATAGCTGTCTATCTCCCTCCTGGTAACACCCTACCTATCATCGAAAACCTCCTTTCATGGGCATCCCTTAACTTCAATCAAGAAACAATTATTCTTGCTGATTTCAACCTTGATTGGCAAACCTGTACTTCCGATAACCCTACAAATTTCCTCCGTCTCTACAATTTCACCCAGACCATACATTGCCCTGCATGTTTCAACAAACACACCAACAGACAGTTTACATTAGACTGGATTCTAACCAACAATCCCAACCTAAATTACATAGCAGGCTGCCTTCCAGACTCTCTCAGTGATCATGCCCCCACTTTTCTTTACAGAAAACATATACACACTCTAACATCTCCTACAAATACATTTGTTGCAAAAAACTCTTCACACCCTCAGTTTTTACTCAGATCCTACAATAATTTGACTGGACACCCCTAAAATATCTCCAGTTCGACCTAGCAGTACAATTTTTCAACTCTACCTTACTTGACATACCTAACAACCTTGCCCCAATTAAAAAAGTTCACTCAAAATCCAAGCCTCTGCCCTGGTTAACCAAAGAAACCAAGCTCTTACTTAACAAAGAGATGGAACCCGGTCAGATTACCATACCACCAAAAACATATCTAGCCTAACTACATATAAAGAGGTAAGGAATCTAGCAAAAAACAAATCAAAGCAGTCAAGCAAAAGTACTTAATTTCCTGCCAACAGGAACACCAAAAGACCCCCCCCGTAAATTCTGGGATAACATAAGCTGTCTCCTAAGTCCAGGCCACTTCCTTATCCCAACCTCAATAACCACTAACAACACTGAACCCATAGCAACCCAGATCAACTCCCACCATAAATTCCATTACCTCCCTCCTAGGCAACCATCCTACTACACCTATTACACTCCCTACCGTCTTCCCTGATAATCCTAACCCCTTTAGTTTTTCTCCCATTCAAACAAACTTCATAAAATCTCTCCTAACCCAACTTAAACCCTGCTGTCTGGCTGCAGACCAGCTCCCAAATGAATTCTTAAATTGTGCAGCCCTGTCCATTGCTTACCCCATATCTATCTTGGTCAATTGCTTAATCTCTGAACATTATCTGCCTACTCTCTGGAAAATATCCCATATCATCCCACTCCACAAAGGAGGTCCCTCCAAAGAACTATCCAACTTCCGCCCCATTGCCATTGTATCCCTATAGCCAAAATCCTAGAAAAAGCATACACACACAGCTTCTCAACCATATACTCTTGAATAATCTCTTATCCCACTCACGACATGGTTTCAGACCCAAACACAGTACTTCCACTGCCCTAATCTCTTACAAACACCATTCATCAACTACTAAATGAAGGCCAGGCAGTCTCCTCTATCTTTCTGGACATGTCTAAAACCTTCAACACCATTTCCCACCAACTCCTACTCAATAACCTCTCTACCTACGGCATCGACCCACCCTCTCTGTCCTCGTTCCTCAGTTATCTTTCAAATAGGCAGCAGGCCACCAAATTTTAAAATACTCTCTCCCCCCCTTCTCCCCATTACTGTTGGTGTGCCCCAAGGTTCTATACTAGGCCCTCTCTTCTTCATCCTATTCACAAATGATCTCAGCACAGCAACTAAACTATCCACGACCCTCCAATATGCAGACGATGCTACCCTTATATGCTCTGCCCCAACATCCCAAGAACTTCAAATAAAAATGCAATCATCCTTCTTAAGTATAGCAAAATTCCTTTCAGAGCATCAACTAATTCTTAACACAAACAAAACCAAGCTTATAATCTTCAAAAACAAAAAATTCAAACCTTGTAATGCCACTCTATCAATTTACTTCTCAAACAGCACCAAGATCAAACCCACAACTAATACCAAACTCCTATGGGTCACGATTGATGAGACTCTTAACTTTTGAAAAACATGTCTCCTTAACAATCAAAAAGTGCACATCAAGCTTGGCACCTTATATAGGGCCAAACCATACCTGTCCCACAATGCCCAGATTGCCACAGCCCATTCTCTCCTACTTTCACCCCTCCTTTACAGTTCTCACATACTCACCAACTTTCGCAAATCGGACCTAAATAACTAGAATCCTACTATCACAAAATTGCAAAGTTTGCTTTGAATGCCCCTCACAGGGCTCACCACTGTGCTGCACTCTCTCAACTAAAATGGCTTGAACTTCCTAAACTTCTGGCTCTCAACCACTGTCAATGGTCCACAAAATAATTCACCTCCCCACTAACATCCCTGCCCTCTCCAATCTCATCCAACCAAATCTTAGATTCATAGGTAGGTACTAGGCTATCTGCCCGAAAGCATTTATAAGCCTAGCCAACAAAAGCATTTATAAGCCTAGCTGGAATTGTGTTGGCTTTTGCTGCCCCCTTAGATTAGTTCCCTGTGCCTCTGTCCAGCAGAGCCATTGAACTGATCTCTGGGGTAAACTTTCTATTTGCCATCCACTCGTCAAGACTTCTCTTGAAGAGTGTTAGTGAGGAGCTCTGCCTAATGTACATTGGAATCTTGTTCCAGAGCATGGGAAGTCTCTGGGACAGGAATCTATCCCTCCAGCACATCCTATTTATTGTTGTGGTGAGGTTTAGATCGATAGAGTGTTATTGTTTGAGGGGATATGGTTTTCTTTAGGTGGAGCATGTCCATCAATTCTGGGCTGAACATGGCCTTGTATGTCAGGCATAGATCACCTCTGAGTAGGCGGTATGCAACCGAGTACAGCTGGAATTTCTTCAGTCGAGCTGCATAGGGCATCTGTTTGAGGCCAGTGATCCTCTGGGTGAGGTACTTCTATGGTCTTTCCAGCTGTTGCAGTTGTTTTGTAAGGTACATCCCAAATGGGGCGTTGTACTCTATGATGGGTCTGATGAGTGATGCTTAGAGGGGCACAGTGACCTCTTTTGATCTGGATGCAAACCCTTTTGTGATTAGGTGGGCCACATAAAAGGATTTTCGAACCACTTTGGCAATGTGAGTTTCAAAGGAGAGATTACTATCTACTTGGGTCCCCAGATCCCTTATTACGTCTTCCGTATTTAGGGGGCTGCCACCTCTGTGGTAGTTTGTGGGTACTTTGTTTTTTAGCTTGAGGCCATGGTTTTGACGCCAGTTATCTGTCTCAGTGAGACTCTTTTGGAGGATGTCTGTGTCAGCTGGAGAGTCAGTTATAGCCCCTAGTTTGCAGTTATCTGTGGACTTGGTCAGCAGACCTCCTGTGCTTGCCTGTACCTCTGAGAAGTATATGCTGAACAGGAGGGGTCCTAGGACTGAGCCCTGGGGAATGCCACTTGTAACCGGTTTAGAGTCAGACCTAGCTCCCACAACTCTTACCATGTGGGTTCTGTCCGTGAGCCATTTGGCAACCCATCTCGTGACATAGAGGTTTATGTTCAGGCTGGTGAGCTTGTCTATAATACCAGAATGGGTAATGGTGTTGAAGGCCTTTGCAAGGTCTAGGTAGGCTGTGTGAGCCACCTTTCCCTCATCTATAGCCTTGGTAACTGTCTTAAAGAAGTCCACCAGGCTTAGGAGGTATGATCTGCCCTTGACAAAGCCGAACTGGGTAGGATCCAGTGTTTGGAGGTTCCCAATGTCTGTGTTAATGAGATCCATGATGATGTGCTCCATAGCCTTGCAGACCAAGCTAGTCAGACTTATAGGGCAGTAGTGCCCAGGGTCTGTTGTGGCTCCACCTTTGTGGAGCAGAATAACCGTTGCTGTGCGCCACTCTATGGGCATGTAGCCTGTGGAGAGGCTGAGTTTGAACAGTGTGTTTAGGTGAGGGGTTAGTTCATCTTTGAGCTCTTGTAGGACGCAGCCTGGGACACCATCTAGTCCCACTGATGCTGTGTTTTTGGCTTTGGAGAGTGCTGTTTTAACCTGAGTGTCTGTGATTTCAGGGGCACTAAATTTTTCTGATATGGTTATGGGCCCTTTTGGGGGGTGAGAGGGAGTGAAGTTTGCACTGAACCTGTCTGCCAGGATGTTGGCGATATCGTTTGGTTCAGTGTATTTTGTGCCATTCTGCACTAACTCCAGGCAGATCTGATAATTGCCACTTAGATTCTTGACATAGCTAAAGAATGCCTTGTGGTTATCTTTGGAGTCCTTGGCAATTTTTCTTTCGAAGCTAGCCTTGGTTGATTCTATGAGGAATCATAGTTTCTTGCTGATACTGATCAGGGATGTCTTACCTTCTTGGGATTTTACTCTTTTCTGTACTAGTTTCCTCCTTCTTTTGTATAGCTTGTTTATGGCAGGAGTCCACCAGACTGGTTTCCTTTTCTTGGAGGAGTGAGTCTTGGTTTTGCTTGGGATAGCAAGATCCATGCATTCTTGTAGGTGCCCGTAGAGTGCATTAGTAAAGGATTTTGCAGCTTGGGCAGCATTATCCTTTAGCATGGGGGCTTTGAAACTTTCCACCTCAGTGTTAAGTAATGTGAAATTTGCTTTTGAAAAGTTTTTCATGGTGGTTTCTTTGACCGGGGTGTGTGAGCGGAATGTGGATATCCAGAGTGATTAGATTATGGTCAGATCTAACCAGCGAGGGTTGACCTCCGGTGTGGAACACTGGTCGCCCATGTTGGTAATGACTGGGTCCAATATGTTGTCACCTCTGGTGGGGGTGTTAACCAGTTGATCCAGGGTGTTTGAGTTTATAAATTCTAGGAAATGTTGGGCAAGGAAGTTGGTACTTGAGTAGTTCTCCCAGTTAATGTTTGGGTAATTGAAATCACCCAATATCAGGGTGTTTGGTAGGATCTTTATGTTTCCAGAAATGCGGAATGGGGGTCCTAGGACATGGTGGGTGATCTGTAGCAAGCTACTATTTGAATTGCAGTTTTGCCCATTGTTAGTTGCTTGTGGATGATCTCTGAAGCACTAACCTAGAGGTGTGGGTATCTTTGATGAATATGGATGCGCCCCCGCCTTTTGTATTTTGGTCCGGGTTTTTTGGCCGAAATGTATGGTATGAGTTGTAGCCTGGTAGTGCTGGGATGCTCTCTGGAGCCTTAAACCAGGTTTCTGTTACTGCACATATATCGATTTTCTCCATACTGAGGAGTGCCTTGAGTGCATGCGTTTTGAGGTTTAGACTTCTGGCAATGAGCAGCATTACCCTCAGTTTTTTGTTACTTGTGCTATTTACAGTGGTAGGTTTGTCTTTTGAGTCTTACCTAAAAAAAGGCACTATTGAGCCTTGGCCAGTATTCGAAAGCCTAAGGGTGACAGGTGCAAGCCATCTCTAGTGAAGCAGCGTGGCTTGTCAAGCATGTCATCCCAGGCTGACAGACACTGGATCCCCTTTGAATGACACCAGAAGCTTAGCCAATTGTTGAAATTGATAATTATTTCTTTATACAGTGGTGTCATTCTTGGCGAGGGCAGGATGGTACTCAAGGTCAGGGTCATACCGGCCTGGGCTATGTGATCAGAGAGCTCTTCCATGTCTCTTTTCATGTAGTCCAGGGAGGTATGGCTCAGGTCATTCACACCAACATGGACAATGACAGAGTCGTATTTGTACTTGTTCTGGAGTGACCTGAGTGCTTGTGTTATGTGGCGGATCCTGGCACCTGACAGGCAGCTAACAGTAACCTTCTCCTTGTTCAGCCTAGTGAGTGGACGTCAGTGTGCCTGACTATAGAGTCACCTATTACTAGTGTGTTGGGTATGTTATTTTACCTTAAGGGCTGTGATTGCATGGCACACTGGTTTTGTGAAGTATGTGTTTCATGGTTTGTGTTGGGGGGGTGGAGGTTGCTTGGTTGTCTGGTTTGGAGATCTCTGTTGCTTTTGCAGATTTTTATTTAGAGCCTCCGATTGGGTCTTCATGTATTTATGTGTGTTTTTTGCCGGTGCTGGTTTCATAGGTCTATGTGAGACTGGTGGAGTGATGCAAGTAGTTGCCTTCTCCTCTTGACTGTCTGGTCCAGTCTTGGGTTGAGAGAGCTTAGCCTCCAGTTTGGCTGCATAATTGCATCTCTCGCATGTATTAGTGTTTGGTGGTAGGAGGAGAGGGTTGTCTGTGTACATGAGGCAGTTGTAACACTGCCTCAAAATGCCCTGATTCACCAGTTGGACCGGAGAGTACGCCTGAAACTGCCCTTTGGACATGACTGGATAGGTACAGCGAACTGTTTTACTGATTCGCTGGTAAGGTCGAATAGAGAGCCTTGTCCTTCTCTACAGTATAGGGGGGTCTAGTGCTAAGGTTTACTAGTGCTTGCTATGAGTTTTGAGCAAGTGTTGGGCTGAGAAGTGAATGGTTTGAGTACTTAAGTTGAAAGTTTGTCTAGTTCCAAGGGAAAAATTGAACAGTAGACTTTGTGGAGCCGGGAATAGTTATACCCTAACTAACTGACGCTGCCCAGCATGCAGAACCGCAGAAATGCGGGTTTTATAGGGGGAAATGAAAGAGAGAGAAATTAGCCCAAAATGGCCAAAAAACTACTAATTTTTGGGCAGAAACCACTCCTCCAGGGACAGATAGGCTGCTCAAAGATCCCGTCTCTCACAGGTGAACAGAGAAACTTCCTTCTATCCAAGTAAGGTACGGGCAAACACAGAAACTTGTAACACAGCCCTGAATTCAGCACTAACCTGAAAACTGGACTATACTAGCTTAGAAAGGTGGGAAAACAAGTATTTTTTGTTTTTTTGTTTTTTCTTTCAGAAAATAAAGCAGATACAATAAAAAAAACACTTTAAATGCACAGAAATGGCTATCACACTTGAGTGTGTAGCCTACAACAGTTAAACAGGTAATTTAAACACAAAAATGACTTTGTTAAAGTGAAGGCAGTAAAATAAGTACAATATGTAGCTGTAACAAGCTTTTTAAATCACAGAAACCCACGATCCCGAGATCTTCCAATAAATTTACACTGAAGGTCACCAAATCCAATAACTACCATGGTGACTGTCTCTATTCAAATAAAATTACCAGATTATGGAATACCCTCCTTCCTGCAATTAGTAAAACCCCACACCATCATAAGTTCAAACAACTACTAATAAACTACCTAACAAACCACTGGTTTTGTTCCTGCCTTACTGCAGGCTAATCCTCCTATCCACACTCCCTCCACTGCCTACCCATCCTGGTATTTCTCGTCACTATTGCTACAAATTCTCCCTGATCCCACTCCAACTAAATATTCCTTTGTATTAATTTCCTCCTTGCTACCTTGCCAACACTGCTTATAGGAAACTGTTTACAAGGTTAATTATCAAATCTCAAGTCAAACAATGCTATTCTGTGGATCAGATTTTTGCCTAAACTGTCTTTTGTTATTGTAAGTATAAATTGTATATTACTGTCTTAAAATTACTATACAGTGAACAAATGCTGTGTCTTACAAGATAGATATTGTACTGTTGTGGAGTTTTTCTCCCCGGGCCTCCACTGAAAATGGGCTGCTGGCCCAGTCGGACTTTCCCGGTTAATAAATGTAATAAATAAATAAATAATAAATATGTGCAGTCACAGATGTGGATGTTGGCATATGGATCATGCACAGAACATCTAATGAACAATAGCCATTGTGGAGCATGTGTACAGAGAATATGGACTTTATGTAATGGGATGTCATTGTGGCAATATCAGCACTAATACATCACATCGACAAAATGCTGATTACAATCAAGTAAGTATTTGCACATATGCTGTAGTACATGGTAACCATATGTCGGATGTGCAACTACATTTAAGGCATGTTTGTATGCAAATAAGGCATACATTACAGCACTATATAACATTAGCAAATGTCCCATAAATATTGGTGCAGCAACAGTTAATGAAAAGCATTTAATATACTCCTATATACAGTCACGTAAAACCAGTGGCAACAGTCATCATGGCTACCAAAACAATAACAGTAATAACCGATCTGGCTATCACATTTAGGCTACATAACAATGGAAGGAACACAACTATACTTACATATCTGTGGGAAGGGAACATGGAAATGCATGTGCAGAAAGAAAGTGTTGCATCATTTGGTGATGAACAGACATGTACAATGTACATTGCATTATATGTCCTTAAGAGGAGTTAATAAAAATGTGTGAAACGTGAATGTGTCATGCAGCAATGTGCCACTGTATTTTGATCAGAAATCATGCCAATATGCGCAAATGCAACACAAGCAAATACATAAGCTACACAATGTCAGGATGTGTAGAAGCCACTCATAGTACACAAACATGATGTGTGCAGCTGTGAAGAAGAATTGTACAAGTGCAACCCACAAGTAGTCAGTGGGGCCACATAGACACACAGTCAAGTGAAGACTACATGTGTCTATAACATGGCACAGTGCAACATGGCAGAATGCCTTGAATCATGGACAATGCAATCCATGGGAAACTGCAACCCACTGGTGTGATAAAATACACAGAAATCAGGTGCTTACACACAACCACAGGGGTGAAGGACAGTTGCACGTAAATGATCAATTTGTCAGTGGTGCACATATTAGTCCAACTACTACAGTAGTCCCATGTGTCTCTTATGTGCATGTGATCCAACAAAGAAACTCACTGTAGAAATGGGAAGAAACTCTGCCATATGAACCATTGTTAGCAATGCAGGTACATATGGTTGGGTGAGAGTACTAAATGAAAGGGAGATATGTCTGCATGGAGCATCCTATACAATGTGAGAAAAGGCAGACACATGCCACACCATGAAAGTATTGCCATACTACAGGCACACAAACACTTTCGATATGCCAGAGATATGAACACAGGCAGGATTCAAAGGTGGACATTTGCTACTGTGGTCAACTACATATATATATATATATATATATATATATATATATATATAGCTTTATGTAGCTATATATAGCTCTTCAACACATATACATCTGAGAGGCCTACACAAGCAGTAATAATGTACTCCTATAGATATCAATGGAAACCACTACTGCCATAAGTCACACATCTCGTATTCCTTAATAGAATGTAAGTATCTTCGATAGGTAATGTCAGATGAGATGTCTCCAAATGACAATGAACATGGACTGCAGAGAACTGCAGGTGATTTAAGTGACAAGTTAAATGTGCTGCACATGACAAGAGGTTGCCATATCACAAGCATTAAGAGGCATCCTGCATATACAGCAAATAGTGACATGACATAGGATACTATATGAGAATAGCCTGTCACACACTATTAGGGAAATTACATGGATAGCATGACTGTTATATGGCAGAATGTGCACAAAATGTGCCATGACAATGACAATAATAACCTATCTGGCTATCACATGCAGGTTGCATTACACAAGGAAGGAAAATAATGGCTATAGTTAGTTTCCTGATGGACCTTCCTAATAGGCCCAAAGCTCATGGACGAGCTCCTTCATGATGTCCTGAAAAGAGTCACATATGACATTTGTCATGTACCTGAAGAACTGACCCATCATCTTCATCATCTGCATCTGGGTTTTGAAAACATTGGTGCTAACCCCCTCTCACACCTGGTACTGGTGGAACATGGTTTAAGTGGTCCACACAAATGATAGAATGAGATGGTCCTGACTTGTCTAATTGGGCTGCACCCTTCTCCTTGAATTCAAACTCCTTTAGCAGGGGTTTGGGACATCTCCTCTGGCATCATCAGTCAATTGATGGGCTTTCACAGCTTAAGACCTCTGTAAGATGCAATGAATAAAACAAGTGGACAAGTTAACATTTAGGGCCAGGAATTTACCATATCACTATTCGATACAACAGTGTGACACAAGTGCACCCTCACTGCTGTTAATGAGTGCACATCACAGTGCCTAGCAAATTCATACAGAGATGTCTGAAGATGTCAATAGAGAACTTGAAGAGCAACACACATACTGAGCAACAACTGCAATGTCTTGATAATACTCAGTTATTAAAGTCAGTGTATTCACGGGTTAAGCACCACAATGCATTTCATTAAAGATATTATGTAGGAATCTCATGTGATTACTACATCTCGACTAACCTTTGAAGTGATGTCTCACAAACAAAATGCTGTGAAATACATACAAGAAGTATGCTGAACACATATTAACACTCAGACTAGTAGAGGAGAGCTGAGAGGTAGGTAGCAAACACATCAAATATATATTCATTATGCACAAACAGTGCACAACAATCTGAATGCAGGATGCAAATGCACAAAAATGTCATGACACATGATATCCATGCGGATCAATCACATACACATTGTGAGGCCATCACTGATGTATATAAAATTCACATTCAATATGTAAGTGAGGTCTGATAATTCTACTTACATTACAGTGGCAACAACAGTGATGTAGCTCTACCCAGTAAAAGTAAAATCTTAGAAAACACATATGCTGGCCTGAGCCACAGTGAAAAGCAATGTGCATGTGCATATGTTACACAGTTGTTTACACACTGTATGTCCTGTAACTGTTGGAGTACTATAGTGATATGATATGGTCTGTCAAACTGGTCTCATCTGTAAGCTACAGTTACAAACCTGGCATCCCTCATTATTTATCGGCTAATCATACATGAATGGAGCACTGCTACATACCTGTGAGAACACTTAAGCAATGTAGGCCTGTGACAAAGAGCAACAGGAGTCTTACGTTCATGTCACAGTGTGCATGAACATGTCTGCTATGATCCACTGGAATGACATATTGCAATATATATATATATATATATATATATATATATGTATATGTATATATATGTATATATATATATATATATATATATATATATATATATATATATATACACATATATATACATATATATATACCTTCGGTTAGCACGTCCAAAAGATAAGCTAAAAATGCAGTGTAAATAACTGCATCTCTCACAGATATACCCTTACTTCAGGTAAGCTATGACAACAGACCTAAGCACCACAAGTGAAGTACCATGATGATTGCAGTGTCTACACTCCACCACATAAGACTGGATCAAAAACCCTGTAAAGCTACAGAGAAAACAATGCGGATCCATAGCATATATCACATAAAGTCACAAGCTATGACGCAACTATAGGAACTCTATCCTATCTAGCAAAGTAAAAATCAACAGTGGCACCATTTGCCATGCCAAGACAGGTACACTCTGTATACTTTTCTTGTCATGCCAAGACGGGTATATAGAGTGTGTCACTGTTTAGTACATTGCCTGTGCAGAAATGTTATAAATATATGCTATACAGATGTTGATGGGGTATCCCAGCACAATGTCAACACTGCAAGACTATTAATCTGCCCTTAATGTCAAGCATGAACCACATAAACAAGGTATAACAGGAATTTTGCAATATACACAAGCTTTGCACTTTGTCTGGATTACTAAATGTGATGCGGTCATCATGTAGTTTGTGCACACGAGATGTGCCTGTACATGTATGTGCAACAATACAAGGTCACTGACATATGACAAATGAAATGTGTAGTGTAGAAAATACTGGAAGTAATCATTTTAACCAGCAGTGTTTTATGATGGGAGGACATACATATTCTTTAGCATCCACTGTGGGATAATGGTAGCAAAATTCAGCAGGATATGTAGCTGTTGACACTGTGTATTTCATTTCTTTTCAGTGTGTATAACTGAACAGGTGCTATTCTCCCTACCTTGCTCCCATCTCAGCTCCTCCAGGTTATACATTTGGTCCATCATCAAGGTTCTGTTCCTGGCCACATCTTCTTTAACCATTAGAAGAAAAGAGAGAGAGAAACACTGGTTAGCATATTTGAAGGAAAGTGATGCCAACAATAACAAATGTAATGTACTGAAAACATTATGAGATCGGTCACAGATTTATTGCGTTCAAGCCTTTCCCTCACTGACATCTGCATTTATTTATTTATTTAAAATTTGTTTACTGGGAAAGTCTGGCTTGAAACAAGCCAGTTTTCAATAAAGGCCCTGGGCGAAACGCTCCAGACGCATGTCTTTGCAATGTGGAAGGGAAACCAGAGCACCTAGAGGAAACCCACACGAATGCAGGGAGGACATGCAGATTCCACACAAAAGGCACCTCAGCCAAGAATTGAACCGGAGAACCTCTTACTATGAGGTGAGAATGCAAACTGCTGCACCACTGCACTATATTTTCAGGTCATAAACATTACAGAGGCATACAGCTAATTTCCTACGAGTAACCATTCATATTATTACAAGTCACACATATTACATGCAATGAGTACCATTCAGGTCATCATTGGTATTACTGGAAGGTAAACAGTCCTGTCATTATAACACTTACACAATGTTTGTCAAATGGTACTCTGAGTAACATGACCCTATTCAGTGACTCTTTTAAGGTTTACTATACAATCATGCATCCTTACATAACTACTTATCATACATATTATTCTCATCTGCTATGCCATGCATGTAACTGAAAAATGCTGTGAACTGTTTATCTCTTATGCAGTTGTCATACAATATGGTGATGATTACAACTGTTATATCTATCTATACACACACACACATATGTTTGTGCAAATGACAGGCATGAATCTACAATGCTTATTATTTCTTAGCATGTATATGGATGGATTGCTAGTCAGGTATGATATGTGTTAGTAGAGTATGTGTATGATAACACAGTTAAGCAGAAGAATGCTTCAGACCATGCACAGGCTTCTTAACAGGTGGATACGTTAGGAGTGTCAGAGCATGGTGTATACTTTCCGAAGTGTACCTCCAAAGGCATGAAAAGATTTTTCTTTAAAATGAATGTGAAAGGTGGAGTCCATATACCAACCAGTACAGATATATAACACATGAAAATACATTTGTTTGAGCATTGTCAATAGTTGTGCTCCATTATAAAAAGGTGTATACACCCTTGGGAACTATGATGCAACATTTCTGAGCAAAAATGCTTGGCAAAAACCTGCTGCAATGAAATGTCAGTCGTCTGAAGTGCATCAAAACACAGAGTTGGTGAGGGAACATAGGAGTTTTTAATACACAGTGTCCTCAAGGGTGTGAGTTGTAGCTCCTGACGTATATACAGTCACTATTAACATGTCACAGTGGTATAGCAAGAAAGATAAAGCTGTGTATATCTATTGATATAAGGTTACATAGTCAGCATGAATACCTTTCTCTCCTTGCAGTCAGCATTATGCAGTACATAATGTTTGGAGATGTGGAAGAGTCTCAGAAATGTGTAACACAGCATTTCTGAAAATGATAGTTAACTAATGACACTTCCAATTGTAGTAGGGCCTACAGTCATGGTAAACCACAGTGCAAATGTTACCTGCATATAGTGTTGAGGTATGCAGACATTCCCACACATCGCAATCAAACTGTTGCATGTAGATCATGATATATAAATGCCTGTGTTAATAATGCTGGACACATCAAGCACATACTTGGAGTTATGCTTACTTTACTATTTTGTTGGTACTCACATACTTTAAAAAATATTTGTGTGTGTGTGTATATATATATATATATATATATATATATATATATATATATTTATGCATGTATATACAGGTGTATTACTGTACTTCAAACACACTTAATGTCGACATGCCAAACAATGAAATTTATTTTACATTTGTTAACCTGGATGGTCCGACTGGACGAAGTCCATTTTCAGCAGAGGCCCGGGGAGAAAAGCTCCACATAATATAAAACCATGCAAGACAACTTTACATAAAATACAAAACATTGTTAACATTCGTTCAATGGTAAAAAGTTACATTGAGAAGAAAGAAAAATTAAAAAATGATCATATACATACATAAGTTAACTACAAAGATAGTACCAGGGAAAGATAGGTTTCAATTAAGGATGCTGTGTTTACAGAGTGTAAAGTAGTAGGAGAGAGGTAAAAGAGGAAGGAAGTACAGATATAGTATTATGTAATACATGGACACAGCCTCTAAGATATGATTTAAGCAGGTTTTTGAATTGTGAGGTATTTAGAGCAAAAGCCACAGATAAGGGAAGGTTATTACAGCTTTTAGCTATAGAGTGTGAGAAAAGAACTTTGCCTGCAGTGTTGTTAGCTGTGGAGATATAAAAAAGTGATTTGCTGGCAGAACAAAGAGGACGGTTTGCTGTATAGTGTGTTAGTAGTTGCTTTAGTGCTGGGATTTTATCAGGACATTTTAGAATATTCAAAACCAAGAACCAAATTACCTACAAAGGTATAGCGTAAGAAGAAAGCTCAGCGTTCTCGGTAGGACTGCTGTATCACTGTATTACTGCTGGCATACCAAAAGAAACGAATCCAAGGTCCATAAACGCTAAAATGTAGTTTATTGATGCAAAAACCAGTTGAAACGTCGACCTAGGTTTCGTTCGTATCTCCGAACTTCTTCAGAACAATTAAAACAATACAAGGACCTCTTAAATACTTGACTAAAGTTACAATTAATGCCTCAATTATTCAATTGACTTCCCGCCAAAAAATTATGTATACACACACACATACATACCAGCAGCATCTAAAAACCCACATGCTATCTTACCTATGCAATATAAATTATTAAAATTCTAAATGTGCCTAAAAACAATATATACAATATACGTAAAACATTAAAAACATTGAAAATGTATCTGTCTGCTCACAATATAATATGACCCTAATAAAAATTGTGTAAAGTCATGCTAAATGCAAAAACACTACAAGCTACTCATAATTTATAAATTACATACCACAAGTTATTCACATAGAAAAATACATAAACCAAAATCAGTAACCTTTTATATTGTTAAGCCATAAAATGGGTTTTATACCCACATTTTGGAATATTATATGTGATGACTAGTTGGTGGAAAGTTAGTAGTTGTGGGAATTCCAGCCACTAAAGTTCCCTTAGTGGTAGGCAGTGATGGGTTCTGTAGGTGGAACTGGTAGCAAACCTGGCCACTTTATTATAACAAGACTTAAGTTTGTCAAGGTCAATTTTTTTGATGTCGGTCAGTACTGGTGCTGCATACATTAATGTGGACAGTAGGTGGGAATGGGCTAGGGTGACTCGTGCCTGATCTGAAAGAAAGTTTTTGTGTCTATATAGGGTACTCATTTTTTTGTGAACCTTTCCTATGGTTTGCAAGATATGGATGTCAAAGTGGAGGTTATCTATTTCGATACCTAGGAGTTTGGTATGTGGAGAAAGGGAGATTACAGTACCATTTGTGGAAGTGATAGAGAAGGAGAGAGGAGGGGTTTGGGATTTATTGGAGGTAAACAGGAGTAGTTTGGTTTTATTGGGGTTGAGGATAAGTTGAATATTTGAGATCCAGCATTCCACTGAGGTAAATGATTCCTGGGTGAGTTGTTGAAGAGTTGTAAGTGATGGGGCTGAGCAGATTAGGTTGGAATCATCTGCATATTGTATGAGTGAGGCATTTTGGGTATTGGTATGCAGATTGTTAGTGAAAACAGAAAAAAGAAGTGGACCTAATATGGAGCCTTGGGGTACGCCTATGGTTGTGGGAAGTAGAGGTGATAATGTGCCTTGCCATTGGACAGCTTGTTGTCTGTTGGACAGATAGTTTTTGAACCAGGCAATAGTGTTAGGGGCAAAGGATAAAGAGGTAAGAGAATCTATTAGCAAGGAGTGAGAGACCATGTGAAATGCTTTTGAGAGGTTTAGGAATGTGGCAGATGCAAAGTTATTATTATTTCTATGTTGATTATCCAGTTTAGTGAAAGAGAGAAGAATGGTAGTTGTACTGTGGTATGGGCGGAAGCAGTGTTGTGTGCTGGAGAGAAGGTTATTTGTATTTAGGAAGTGCATGACCTGGGAATGGATACATTTCTCAAGTATCTTAGATATGGGAGACAAGATGGCAATGGAGCGATAGTTAGAGAAATCATGAGAGCTGCCACCTTTATGAAGGGGAATAATATATGAGATTTTCCATAACTGTGGGATATAGGCTTCCTGGATGGAGCAGTTTATAAGGATGGAGAGTGGGTAGGATAAGGAGTCAGCGGCTATTTTTAGGAAGGAAGCTGGTATTCCATCGGCTGCAAGAGAAGTGGGATTTAGTTTTAAGAGATATTTTTTGATTGAAGAGGTTGGAACTGGTGAGAGCATAAAAGAGGGTGAGGTATCTGGAGTTAATTTTGGTGGAGGTGAATAGCTGTTTTTAGATAGTTGAGTAGATAGTGCCTTGATTGATCCAGTAAAATGGTGATTAAATTGGGAGGCTATATATCACTATTATCATTAGTGGAGGTGGGAGCTGGTGTGGTGGTTTTACCAGGTTTTAATAGGGAGTTAATTGCATGCCAGAACTTCTGGGGGGTTTTGGACTGTTTGGTTTGGATATTTAAGAAGTAGCTTTGCTTATCAAGTATTGTTTGTTTTTTTAGCCTGATACCTGAGTTGTTGATAGGTTTGTCTGGATAGGGTAGTTTTATCTTTTTTCCAGGTTTTCCATGCTTTGTCTCTAATCTTTAATAAGGCTCTAGTGGACCTACTAAGCCATGGAGCAAAGTTAACTTTAGCTCTAATCTTTCTTATGGGGGCTATTAGGTTAAGGAAATTAGTACGAGTACTATTGAAATAGTCTGCAGCTTGGTCTAGTTCAAGGGTGCGTAATGGTTTCCAGTTACATTTCTTTAGGGTATTGTTAAGATCATGTGGGTTTACATTACAATCATCTCTGATTTGTTTAAAAACTATGGGTTTGGGTATGTTAGAGTGTTTTCGAAGGAGGAATGTGGGGAGGTGATCACTTAGCCCATCTGGCAGACAGCCTGTCTAATAATTATGTTCAGGGTAGTTTACCAGTGTCCAATCCAGTACAGAATTCTTTAGGGATTTTTTTATCTACTCTGGTGGGTTCATTTATGAGTTGAGAAAAACCATATAAATTGATATGGTTAGTGGGTTTTTTGGAGTTACAGGCTAGCCAATCCAGGTTCAGGTCTCCTAATAGAATGGTCTTTTGTGAGGGGTTATTATTAATCCATTGCAAGATGTCTTCAATTGTCAGGGAGTTGTTGCCTGGAAGGATATAGGCACAGAGAATGTTGATACTTTTATTCTTATTTAGGAGTAGAACAGTGCCCTGGGCGGCCACGGTGGTGCAGTGGTTAGCATTGCTGCCTCACAGCAAGAGGTTCTCCGGTTCGATCCTCGGCTGGGGTGCCTTCTGTGTGGAGTCTGCATGTCCTCCCTGTGGTCGCGTGGGTTTCCTCCGGGTGCTCTGGTTTCCTCCCACATCCCAAAGACATGCTGCAGGTGGATTGGACACTCTAAATTGGCCCTAGGTGTGCGTGTGAGTGTGTCTTCTGTGGAAGGTTGGGCGCCGGGCTGGCAACTCGACACTGTAAAACTCCACTGCCATTCAATGTGCGGACAAGGTGATCCGCTGTGGCGACCCCTAACCGGGAAAAAGCCGAAAGAAGAAGAAGAAGGAGTAGAACAGTGCCCAGGGTTTCAGCATTATTAAATTTAGGTAGAGGAGTGTGTAGAGGTTACAAAGTAAGTGTGTTTTTATAGAGGATTGCAATACCTCCTCCCTTTTTACCTAGTCTATCTTGTCTTAGGATGTTATATCATGGAGGGAGGATTTCTTCACTATGGGTGCTGGGTTTTAGCCGGGTCTCTGTTATTGTCAGGATGTCGGGGGAATAGTGGCTGATGAGTGTGTGTAAGTGGGGAAGTTTGTTAGATATACTTCTGGAGTTAAGGTTAATGATAAGTAGATCTGATGTGTGTTTATAAGGGGGGGGGGGGGTGATGTTGCACAGCCCTGGATTAGGGTGAATGTCTCCTGACGTCAGGAGGTATTTCTTATGTAGTATGCATTTGGCTATGCGCATTATTTTTATGTGATATTTAAATGATACTTTTCTAGTGTAGGAATGTGGAATGTTTCTGTTATATAGATGTAGTATTAAATCATCATCAATTAATGTAGGAGCAATGTGGAAGTTTGTGAGTTGCTGAAGGTGCAGAGGTATGTGTTGTATGGTAGATGGTGTGCATTGGTAGTATGTTTGTTTGTAAGGATGTAATATAGTTTAGTGGTGTGAGGGTTAAGAATAGAAATATTAGTGTGGTCTGCATAATGAGTTGTAGTGTTGCTTGGGTGTAGTTAGTAGTGTGTATTGCAGAGTGAGAAAGGTATGAGTGTATAATAGTTATAGGATGTGGTTATTGTGTATGTAGAACACAAATTATCTAAAGTGGTTTGGCAGATATAGCTAAGTGGCTGAATGATGTAGAGACAGGTCAGGTGATGAGGGGTTGGAATAAATGTAGCTGTAGTGAGGGCGGGTGGGAAATGGGGGTAGGGGAGCGGAGTGAGCCGAGCAGAGCGAGGCGAACGGACCAGGGCCCCAGACACCACGAGACTGCAGAGACAATGTGTGAGCACTGTTCAAGGGAGAGCAGGAAATACAGAGTAAGTTGGTTACATTTAGAGTAACTGCTTTCCTTTAGAAATTACTTCTATTTGTTCCTATATTAGCTTCTGGTTGGGGGGAAGTTCGGGGAAGCCTAGGTCTGGTAATGCTAGTGCTGCGGGTTTCCGAGTGGAACACGACACTGCTACTTGCTAGCTTGAGTAGATAAATTACAAGATAATATTAGCAGTGAATAATAAAACTCCTCTTTATTCCAACGAAAACACAAGTCAATTCGGCCCAAAAAACAAAAAAAAACAAGTAACTGTTGAATAGTGGTGATGTACATGAACAGAATGAGCTCCCTTTAGAACAAGAAACTGTGAGGAGGAGCGAATGAATAGTGGAGAAGCAGAGAAAGCATTCTTATCAGAACCCCCAGTCCTACAGGGGGGGAGGGGGGGATTTCAGGGGAGACCACGAGTTTATTAGTTTGGAACAATTGTTCAGACACATCTACACCCCCCACCCCTAATCTTGTGGGTTGTTTTGAAACTGCTTCTGATACTAGTGGTTCAACTGTCTACAGGAAAAATAATTTCACAGTGTACAACTTCACGGATCTGGTGGTTGATGACACTTATTTTAAACTATTTACAAAAGGTTTTCATTTTGTGCCTATAAAAACAGGAGCTATGGTTAACACTTTAATTGACATCAAGTTATTTATAAGACAATTGAACTTACAAGTTTATTGTAAAGGCAAGGGTTCTATGCAAAAGGATTTTCATAAAAAATGTGTTTAATCCACCCATTAATGCTGCTTTAAAAGTATTTGAAGAAATGGTAGAGAGAGAAGTGAGCCAAATTAAATACAATGAAAATCTTACTCATGAAAACTGGTCAGAAGAGGAAAAAATATTAGTGAAAAAATTAAGAGATGAAAAAATTAGAGTGATGAAACCCGACAAGGGGGGGTGGCATAGTTTTGATGTATCACGAAATGTATGAGTCCTACATACACAATATCTTACAAGACACAGATCATTACATGGTAGTGTCACGTAATGAAATTAACATTGCCCACTCAAAGATAAATTATTACCTAATGGACCACTTACTTCAAGGAAATATTGACGAAAAATTACATAATTTCTTGTATGTTGAGAATCCTAGGCTCCCTGTTCTATTTGGGATCCCAAAGGTGCATAAAGGAATAGAGGCATTTAAATTTAGACCCATTGTAGCGGGGACTGGGAGTATCACTGAACCACTAGCTAAATTTGTAGATGCACAATTGAAGCAGTTTATTAATTCTGTACCACACATCACCAAAGATTCTTGGAACTTTTTGAGAAGAATTCCCACAGATAAATATGATGTTGAAATATGTTTCATCACTATAGATGTGGTCGAGTTATTTCCTAGCATTCCACATACTATAGGCTTGGAATGGTTTCATGAAATTTTAAGTTCTGATTCAGGGCTAGATGGAAACATGATTAATTTAATTGTAGATTTCACTGAGACAGTTTTAAAGAACAATTTTGTGTATTTTAATGGTGATCATTTTCAGCAAAAAAAGGGTGTGGCCATGGGGGCAGCTTGTGCCCCCATTTATGCTAACTGTGTTTTATATTTTTGGGAACGAAAGTTCATTTTTAGCACTACTTGGATGAAACATATTTCATTTTACACTCGTTTTCTGGACGACATTTGTATTTTATGGAGAGGGTCCAGGGAATTATTCCAAGAATTCTTTGAATATTTAAATATTTGTACAGATTTTTTGAAATTTACATGTACTTTTGATGACTTGAATATTAATTACTTGGATGTAACTTTATACAAGGATCCATCTAAAAATTGTTTTCATTCAAAGTTGTACAGAAAATTCACTTTTTCGAACATGTATCTGCATTTTGAAAGTGGACATCCTTTTTACCAGAAAAAGGGTATCATTAAAGGGCAACTGATAAGGGCATCGAGAATGACTAGTGAAGACACGGTATTTGCACAGGAGGCCAATTGGATCAGTTCCCTTTTTATGGAAAGAGGGTATCCCAATTCTTTGATACAGAGTTTAGTGAATGAGGTAACGAATGATAGAAAGAGCAAATATTTTCCACTATTAGGTTTAATTGAAAATATAAGGAATTTAGGGGGTCAGAAGGTGGAGAATTGTAATCAAGCTTTTGTACATACATTTTCTGCTACATCTAAAACAGTGGAAGACATTATTAAGAAATATTGGCCTTTAGTGAAAATAAACAATGATATGGGAAAATACATTCCCATTCAACAATCCTTCATTAGAAAAAGGGGGATGAATTTAAAGGATATATTTGAGAAGAAAGAGGTTCAAATGGTGGGCAACATCAATTCTAAAAAGGGCACCTACAAATGTGGGTCATGTCGACAGTGTGAATATATTTTGCATTAACAAGGGATTTACATTCCCTCCAGAGGTATCAAACTTATAGCGTCATGATACTATAATTGTGGTGCAAAAGGAATTGTGTACATCGGTTTATGCGTAAGCTGTAATAGTTTTTACATAGGAAAATCCACACACACTTTAAGGAAAAGGATTTATGAACATGTGTATGAAATCAGCAAAGGTAAAGAATCCAATGCCTTCTACAAACATTCTTTGGTTTGTAGTAAAATGAATATTAAATTTGCAGTTATAGAGCAAGTAACGATATATGCAAGGGGGGGGCAACTGGGAATCTAGAGTGGAGTTTAGGGAGTTATTTTGGCAATTAAAAACGAACGCCAGTAGACCCCCAGGTCTTAACGACAACATTAGTATTCACAGTGTCTTGAAATTAAGACAAGCAAAATTATAAGTAACTTTAAAGAAAAGATTATTAAACAGAGTAGAAGAGACTTGGTAAAAATCTTTTTTAGGAAGGCAGTTTTTTAATTTGTATACCATCAGAATGAGTTTCCTTGCTGGTTACAGTCTTTATTTATTTTAAATACATGTATGTGGATTTTTTCCATTCAATAATTTTCAATACATAATGTTTTGGAGGTCAACACTCTTTTAGAGTGATTATTGCCGTTTTACGAGCATTACGAGTGTTGCTATGTTCCTTACATTTATTTATTTGGTTAGGTCTTTTTTAATGCCCAAACAATGACACTCCAGGTTTTAAATATGCATTACAAATAAGTTAAAACTTTTAGTTGTAAGGCATTTTAAATCTATGCATTTAAATTTATATACAATCTGTATAGGTTTTAACACTTTCTTGCATCTAAGAGATGTTAGAGATGCAATACTGGTAATACTGGTAACAATTCTACCAACAAATGGAGTAATGTGTTTTTAATATTATTACTAATTAATGTAATGAGTCAATTAACTTAATTGAATTCAATTATACTGTATATATAAGCATGGCATTTGTATGCACGGTTGTTCTGAGGAAGCTTTGTATTCAACAAACGCGCTTAACAGTTACTTGTTTTTTTTTTTTTTCGTTTTTTGGGCCGAATTGGCTTGTGTTTTCGTTGGAATAAAGAGGAGTTTTATTATTCACTGCTGGTTCCTGCACCTGTTTTTTGCCTTGGATTTTGTTCTTCATTGACTTTGTGACCAGGTGTGTTTGTTACAAGATAATATTAACCTTTCTTCCTTGCTTAACAGTTTCTATTTAAGGATTAGACTGCAGGATGCTGCAGACGTTACACACAGCAGTCTGTTCGCATTGCAAGCCTTTCTTGGGGGTGGGTAGAGTTTGGAAGTGGGAATATTGAATGATGATCCTATGGAGAGAGAGAGAGAGAGGAAGACAATAGAGGATACTGTATAAGATAGGCTACTAGTCATAGGTCAGACATATACAACAGAGAAGAAAGGAAAACAAACTACAATGCATAAAACACTGTAAAACACACTTATGCAGTCCTTATATTGCAAGCAGAACAGTTAGAATGCAGTACAAACATTTGATATGTGACCTTAGTTAACAGTTACTTAAACAGCATACTTTAACCAGAAATTCTTTCTCAGTATATAATGAGAAAATTCACTCAGGTTGAGACCAATCAATTGCAGTTTTAAAAGAAACAGAGGGTTTCTTTCCAAATCATGCGTATAATCTTGTTAGTGGCTCCAACAACAATCACGCTGTTCCTACTAAGCTTTAATGTCTGTTACGTTAATTAAGGCTACAATCCAAATATTATGCCCCTTTTCTGTCATTAATTTGTCCATGATATGCTTGACTCTAAATCTGTCGCTTGTTAGTTTATCGCGATGCTAGAGGTAGTCCACGCTAATACTATGCAAATGGCTTACTAACCGCAAGCTAAAATGTATCACTGGTTAAACAAGTTAAACAATCTTGTAATGAAACAGTTACAGCATATATACATTTTGTTTCCCTGAGTTCCAAGTAAGTTAACCTTCTTTGTAGCTTAACAGTTTTAAGTATGTGTGAGCTGCTTAAGGCAGCTGTAAGGCACTATATTTAGTTTAAATATACTGACATTCTGGCAGTTCACTATACAATTATACTAAAAAGACTGTAAATTCCATAAAAAGCTGCAGTTATGTAGTAGAAAGCTCTTACCGCTGCAAAACGGGTACCGTGGGCACTAGCAACTAGGAAGCATTGAAAAAAAAAATGGTGCGAGGTATGGGATTTAAATAACCTCGCTTCCGTAGCTGGAATATAATGCAGAACAGTGTCCTGATTGGTGCTGTTGTTCCTCGTGGTCCCTTTCAAACACCATGAGACTGCAGAGACAATGTGTGAGCACTATTCAAGGGAGACCAGGAAATACAGAGTAAGTTGGTTACATTTAGAGTACCTGCTTTCCTTTAGAAATTACATCTATTTGTTCCTATATTAGCTTCTGGTTGGTGGGAAGTCTGGGGAAGCCTAGGTCTGGTAATGCTAGTGCTGCGGGTTTCCGAGCGGAACACGACACTGCTACTTGCTAGCTTGAGTAGATAAATTACAAGATAATATTAACCTTTCTTCCTTGCTTAACAGTTTCTATTTAAGCATTAGACGGCAGGATGCTGCAGACGTTACACACAGCAGTCTGTTCGCATTGCAAGCCTTTCTTGGGCGTGGGTAGAGTTTGGAAGTGGGAATATTGAGTGATGATCCTATGGAGAGAGAGGGGTGGCCACTGTGGTGCAGCTGTTAACGTTGCCACCTCACAGCAAGAGGTTCTCCAGTTCAATCTTTGGCTGGGGTGCCTTTTGTGTGGGTCTGCATGTCCTCTCTGTGGTCATGTGGGTTTCCTCCTGGTGCTCTGGTTTCCTTCCACATCCCAATGACATGCTGTAGGTGGATTGGACACTCTACATTGGCCCTAGGTGTGAGTGTGTGCATGTGTGTGCCTTCTGTGGAAGGTTGGACGCCGGGCTGGCAACTCGACACTGTAAAACTCCACTGCCAATCATGAGTGGACAGGTGATCCGTTGTGGCGACCCCTAACCGGGAAAAGCCAAAAGAAGAAGAAGATCCTATTTAAGAGGGAGACAGAGGAAGACAATAGAGGATACTGTATAAGATAGGCTACTAGTCATAGGTCAGACATATACAACAGAGAGGAAAGGAAAACAAACTACAATGCATAAAACACTGTAAAACACACTTATGCAGTCCTTATATTGCAAGCAGAACAGTTAGAATGCAGTACAAACATTTGATATGTGGCCTTAGTTAACAGTTACTTAAACAGCATACTTTTTAACCAGAAATTCTTTCTCAGTATATAATGAGAAAATTCACTCAGGTTGAGACCCTATCAATTGCGGTTTTAAAAGAAACAAAGGGTTTCTTTCCAAGTCATGCGTATAATCTTGTTAGCGTCTCCAACAACAATCACACTGTTCCTACTAAGCTTTAATATCTCATACGTTAATTAAGGTTACACTCCAAATATTATGCCTCTTTTCTGTCATTAATTTGTCCAAACCTAGTGATATGCATGACTCCAAATCTGCCGCTTGTTAGTTTATCGCGATGCTAGAGGTAGTCCACGCTAATACTATGCAAATGGCTTAGAAACCTCACGCTAAAATGTGTCACTGGTTAAACAAGTTAAACAATCTTGTAATGAAACAGTTACAGGATACATACACTTTGTTTCCCTGGGTTCCAAGTAAGTTAACCTTCTTTGTAGCTTAACAGTTTTAAGTATGTGTGAGCTGCTTAAGGCAGCTGTAAGGCACTATATTTAGTTTAAATATACTGACATTCTGGCAGTTCACTATACAATTGTACTAAAAAGACTAAATTCCATAAAAAGCTGCAGTTATGTAGTAGAAAGCTCTTACCGCCACAAAACGGGTACCGCGTGCACTAGCAACTAGGAAGCACTGAAAAAAAAATGGCGCGAGGTATGGGATTTAAATAGCCTCGCTTCTGTAGCCAGAATATAATGCAGAACAGTGTCCTGATTGGTGCTGTTGTTCCTCGTGGTCCCTTTCAAACACCACGAGACTGCAGAGACAATGTGTGAGCACTATTCAAGAGAGAGTAGGAAATAGAGAGTAAATAATGTTAAAAACACCCATGTCAACACACAACTGTGCATGCAAAATTCAAGTTTTAAAAAATGAACATCATTTTAGGGGCAAGTGCCCCTGTACCCCCCAGACTCCTGATAATTATATAGACTAACTCAGAGATTGCACAAACAAGGGATAAGGGCATATTTCCTTTCCCAGGGAATTGTTTGATCTTGGACACCCGTCGACCACTTGTTTAGCTGATTATAAATGGTTGAGTAAACAACTGTAAACCAAATACACATTCAACAATAACAACAGAACCCATATACAAATACACACACACACATTCATATATATATATATATATATAAATATCTATATCTATATATATATATATCACACATATACATATACACACACACACACACACACACACACACACACACACACACATACCAACACGTCTAGAGATGAATATCTTTACTAACAAGACATGCAGATATTCAGGTGATCAAGTTTCAATACGAGTTAGATTTTCATGAATGATACAAATTTTGATTATAACTGTATTTGTAGCCTTTTGAAATTATTTACCGTATTACAATGAAATAATGAGTCCTCAGCAAAACAATTCTGATTTCAATGCCAGGTATACAAACATTTTGCTGTGGATATCACAGTACAACACAGCTTTCCTACACAGCATTGTTGAAATGATAGAATAATATGCAGTATCTACAGCATAACATTTCTTACTTCAAGTATATCATAAGATTTGCTGTATCTCCTGGTTCCATTATAGTGGCTCTATTTACCAATAGTGTGATACACTGTTTGTTAATGGAACCATGTTCATGGAACCAGGAGATATAGCAAATCTTCTGTATGATAAATTCATCTCCAACTTTTTCTCCCTTTCACCCCCAGCTGCCCCCCACAGGAAATACCATGTAACATAACCTCTTCATCTATCAGTAGGGAGCAGGTCTTAGATGCACTGTCTAGTGCCAAGAATACACCTTCGATGGGCCCCAGTAATATCCCATGATGCCTCCTAAATAGCCTGAAATATACCTTGGCAGGGCCACTGGTGTCACTATTCAAACATAGCCTCTGACCAGGCTTTGTGCCACACAAATTGAAGAATGTAATGGTCATCCCTCTGCATGGGGAGGGGGACCATCAATGGATCCCAGGAACTACAGACTTAGTCTGGCTAGTCTCATATGCAAAACCATGGAAAGAATTATCATGTAATTGATTAACAATGACATAGGGAACATTTAGATACTGGACCTAACTGGTTAGAGACATTCTCAAAGGCAGGCCATGCCTACTGAACCTGGTGGACTTCTTTGAGAATGTCTCCAAGGCAATAGATGAAAGCAAAATGATACATACTGCCTACATTGATCTAGTTAAGGCATTTGAAACAATACTCCACTTGAGCATTGTAAACAAACTCATGGAATTAGGCATAAACCCTGTGTAACTTGCTGAACAGCCAGCTGGGTCAGAGACTAGAACCAGGAAATTAGGACTGAACCATTTTCACAATGAGGCTGATCACCAATGGAGTCCCCCAAGGCTGTGCTGGGTCAGCTCCTCTTTGGCATCAATTTTTTGAAAGTCAAAGCCAATGTCAAGGGCCTCTTGAAAACAATTTTATGTCACTCAACTTATAAGTAAGGGCATAGCATCTATGTCCAGGGAAGTCACTGTGCCACTGTACTCAGCTCTATCAGACACATCATTGAGAATAACAACTGGAATGTCCACAGAGGTTCTTCAAAAAAAAGAATGCAGGGTGTAAACGTAATGTCCTATGCAGATTGCCTTAAAGCCCTATAATTATGCTCTGTTTCCTACAGACTGATGAGAGGTGATTTATGTTTGGCTTACAAGGCATCCTTGGATCCTGTTCTGAAGGACCTTTTGCATATCTATAAAATGAGCAGCACCAGAATTACGAGATCTAAATATTTAAACTTGGTTTGTGACTTAAATAGGACATGTAGGAGGGACCGGTGTGTATCTCAGAGAATACCCATTTTCTGGAATAGGCTTCTCATCCATGTGAAGCAGAGTCCTTCCCTAACCGTATTCCAGCGCAGCCTGGACTAGATTGACACCTATGTCGCTGATGGACAGAAGTAGCTGTTAAATCATGCCCTAACAGCTACTTCTGACCATCGGCGACAAAAGTAGCTGTTACATCATGCCCTAACTAACATACACCCCTTAAAATAAACCCTAAGGCACAATAACTAGTGGGATACATTTCGGTTGCATGGTTAACATTATAAAAGCCCCAGTGGTCATTAGCTTATTATACAGCTATGAACCTATGAGCCTGTGAACAACTGTGAGTAGTAAATTAGGCATATAGTCGTAATAGTAATGTAACTTGAAATCAACTCTGCGTTTATATTTTCAAAGGATTTACAGAGCTTCAAATGCACCCCTGCCATTTCAATCTCTGCAAAAGATGGCA